>NC_069500.1:598473217-598773217 GCF_027579735.1 Bombina bombina
ACCACATGCAAGAGAAAAAGGAACGATAATTCTTGAGCAGAAGGCAGTTTGGTTAGGGGTATGAAGTGAGCCAGTCTGGAAAAGCGGTCCACCACAACCCAGATAACTGTATGGTGGTCGGAAGAAGGAAGGTCCACAATGAAGTCCATTGTTATGTGTGTTCATGGTTGTTTGGGAATGGACAATGGTTGGAGCAAGCCAGGAGGCAAGGATCGGGGAGTCTTGTTGGCAGCACAAATTGTGCAGGCTTTCACATAATCCTGAATGTCAGACTTCATAGTAGGCTACCAAACATGTTGGGAAAGACGCTTGAAAGTCCTAGTTGAACCAGGATGTCCTGAGAGTTTGCTATCATGAGCCCAGGCTAGCACAGGGATACGTAGGTTCAGAGGTACAAAGAGGATATCGGACGGGGGAACCAGGAGGTTTACTAGACTGAGTACATTGTAATCTTTGCAGAAGGATGGTTTTGAGTTGAGCAACGACACAGGAGGGGGTATGATGTGTTCAATAGGAGCTTCTGAGGAATCGCTTGAGTGAGGGAACTGATGGGAAAGGGCGTCCGCCTTCTTGGTCCCAGGAAGATAAGAGACCACAAAGTTAAAATGGGAAAGGAACAAGGCCCACCTGGCCTGTCGAGGATTAAGTCGATGTGCAGTCTCTAAGTAAGTCAGATTCTTGTGGTCGGTGAGAATCTGAATAGGATTTGTGATGCCCTCTAACCAGTGACGCCATTCAGTCAAGGCCATCTTAATGGCTAAGAGTTCAGGATTACCCACATCATAGTTCCTCTCAGCAGGAGTAAAACGTTTAGAGAAAAAGGCTACAGGGTGTGACTTGGAAGTCAAGGGGTTCCTTTGGGTAAGAACTGCTCCAGCCGCTATTTTGGAGGCATCAACCTCTAGAGTGAACTGTAGGTCAGGATCAGGATGGCGGAGCACAGGAGCTGAACAAAAGGCCTTTTTCAGACAAGAGAAGGCATTTATGGCCTCAGGAGGCCAATGTTTACAGTCTTTGCTCCGTTTTGTCAATTCAGTAAGAGGAGCGACTGTTTGAGAAAAGTTCTTTATAAACTTGCGGTAATAATTGGAGAATCCCAAGAACCTCTGCAATTCCTTTAAAGGGGTAGGTTGAGGCCATTCTAGTACTGCGGTGAGTTTAGCAGGATCCATGGCAAAACCCTCCTACGAGATGACATAACCAAGGAATTGGATCTGAACTTGATCAAACTCAGACTTTTTTAGCTTGGCTACCAAAGAATTATCTCTGAGATGAAGAAGTACCTGTCTCACGTGCCTATGATGCTCCTCTAAAGTGGAAGAGAAAACAAGGATATCATCCAGATAAACGATGCGGTTGAGGAGATCACAGAAGACATCGTTGACAAATGCCTGGAAGACTGCAGAGGGGTTACAAAGCCCAAAGGGCATTACAAGGTATTCGATAATTAATTTCTATATTCAGACACCTAAGGTGCAAAGATAAAAAGCGGGCACCTCAATAAAAGCTTGTATAAACAGAACAACAATGTTTTATTCACTAAATTCTGGAGGTTTGGGTATTCCAAATATATAGTCATACTATAAGGCCTCAGCACTCCATAGAATACTAGAATGGCATAGAAATGCCCAACCAAAAGCATCGGTATCTATAGACTTGCATATTTAAAAAAGATTCCTGTGTGGGGGCGCTCTGCTGGATCCCTAAAGACTCCAGACCTGAAGCATCCAAACAATACCCTCTCTACTTGAGTGTTTTTTGTATAAGTGATGCCATACTCAAAAAGTCCACTGATATTTCTACAATCAGATCACCTCTCTCTCCCATATCCATTAATGCTGAATTACTGGGATGTCATGAACCCCAAGTAACGGGCTCCCAATGTGCAGAAATAGGATTTACAACCCCCATAAACACATTCCTAGATGACTCAAATTTAAAATGCAGGAAAAACTAATGGAAGTCCTAGGGGTTTTTTACACTAACTGGCTTAAATACAGACGATTACACCATTTCATACACACATCTCCTTACAAAACCGACTTACTCAGGAATATGACACCTTTTGAACATACTGTACATATAGTATATACACCCCAATAAAAAACACTCTTTCATTAGCCCTAAAATTGCTCATGGACAAGAAGAATAGGGAACTCCCTCAATACTCACATAATTGGCATAAAGACGTCGGTAAAGAACTAGATGCATATTCGTGAAACAAAATTATCACAAGAAACAAGAGATCCTCAACATCCCCTAAGATGATAGAACTGAACTATAAGATAGTAACAAGATGGTACTTAACCCCCTCCCGATTAAAATACCTTTCCCCCCACTTCTCAGATAGATGTTGGAGAGGTTGGGGGATGAAGGGCACATTGATCCACATATGGTGCTGTTAGGAGCCGACTGAGGATTTGCTGCGCCTCAGCTCGCCGAACACCGATACCGAAACTAATATATTATATATCCTCCTCTACGCCTGTATCTCTCTTAGATTTAAAAGATGGAGAACAATGTTCTTATTGTGAGGATATGTGACCAAACAGGTGTAGGCAAATAAATTCACGGGGTGATAAAAAAGCACACTAAGTTTAATAAAATTGTGATACAAACAAAAGGATAAAAAGCACTATGTGCTGCGTGTGCATATACGCTACACGTTTCTTGGCCCTCCGACCGTTTTATCAGGCTCCTGAGAAACAAAAAGTTTGTGAAATAGTTAACACATTTTTTTATATGATCGCATTTGGCGGCGTAACAGTGGCATGAAATATACCAAAAAGGGCCTAGCTCAATACCTTCGGTTGTCTACTAAAGAAAATATATAGTTTTGATAGGTAAATAAAAAAACAACATGGCTCTATTTCTGTTTAAATAAAGTGATTGCAAAAATGCTACAAAAAATCTTCGTTTTTTTTTGGGGAACGTTTTTTTTTTTTTTTTAAATTCCCGACATAAACCATGACATCATCCTACAGATCAGAGAAATTATTATTTTTTAAATAATCAATGACATCACTAGTGACATCATTTACGGCTATTCTGTATCTCCAAAATTAAGTCTATGGGATTTTCAACTCATACCCCTCATGACATATTACACTGTTTCATGATTTATTTAACAAATTATTTAAAAATGTATTATGTCCTAATATGTAAAACCATAGGATTCAAAGAGGGTGTACTTTCTTTTTCCCATGACTAAATATATATATCAATGGTTATTCAAATAATGATTCATAAATAATAAAAAGCAATATCAATTCAAATGAACATGTATATATGGATACACATAAACACAGAAACAGTAGCTGTATATAAAGTATAACAATATTGCAGAGAAAAACTCAGATTCCGGTCCCCATAGGGTGTCTTCTAACACTTCTTACCCCAAATCAGTATGAGGAAAGTGCCACGCAGTGTAGGGAGAGTCTCTCTGGAGCACTGGGCGATAGCCACACCGATGGATAGAAGTGAGTCTGGCTGTAAAGATTTATACGCTCCTTCTATTAAAGGGATACTAAACCCAATTTTTTTCTTTCATGATTCAGATAGAGCATGAGATTTTAAGCAACTTTATAATTTACTCCTATTATCAATTTTTCTTTTTTCTCATTCTATCTTGATTTGAAAAAGCAGTACTGTAAGCTTTAGAGCCAGCCCATTTTTTGTTCAGCACCTGGGTAGTACTTGCTGATTTGTGGCTAAATGTAGCAAACCAATTAGCAAGCGCTACCCAGGTGCTGAACTAAAAATGGGCCGGCTCCTAACCTTTCATTACTGCTTTTTCAAATCAAGATAACATGAGAACAAAGAACAATTGATAATAGGAGTAAATTAGAAAGTTGCTTAAAATGGCATGCTTTATCTGAATCATGAAAGAGAAAAATGTGGAGTTAGTATCCCTTTAAAGTGTTGTGTTAACAAGGATCCAGGGACATAATTAGGGTATCAACATATATTAATATAAAATCCATACATGCATAAATATTAATAAAACAGATGTACACCAGAAAAAATAGTAACAATAATTCTTAATAAAAAAACCTACTAAAAATACACGTAATAAAAAACTAAATTAAAATATACCATGCTCTAAAGAGATTAGCACAAGCTAAAATAGGGATAAGGTGGTAAAGGGACCGTAAACCCAAACATTTTCTTTCATTATTTAGATAGAGAATACAACTTTTCAAAAGTTTCCAATTTACTTCTATTATCAAATTTATTTTGTTCTCATGTTATTCTTTGTTAAAGGGATACCTAGGTAGGTAGCGTGCACATGCCTGAAGCACTACATGAAAGGAAATAGTGCTGCCATCTAGTGCTCCTGCTAATGTATAAGATTGTTGCAAAACTGCTGCCATATTTTGTTGTGGACACGTGCACACTCATGAGCCTACATCCCAGGTTTTCAACAAAGGATAACAAGAAAATGAAGAAAATTGGATAACAGAAGTAAATTGGAAAGTTGTTTAGAATTGTATGTTCTATCTGAATCATGAAAGAAAAAAATTGGATTTTCTGTCCCTTTAAGGTATTCCTGGTAAACTACATATATTATATATTCTCTAAAAAACATGATAAAAAGTGATTAGAGCATAAATGGGATCAGATAATATAGTTTGTCTGTATATAAAATGTCTATGTCAAAACAGAAAAGGCACAGAGTGATCTCTTACGCAAACTACTACTTTAGCTTATAAAAAAGTAGATAAATGGATAAAAGCATATGTCTAAAATTCAAACGTGAGCTATTTATATGTAGCTCTACTAAATACATATAAAAAGTAAATATTCATATATATATATGACCATTGTTATGAGAAGCCTATTCAGAAATAAAGATACTCTAGGGCTAGAGAAAACAGAATAAATAGGTATTCTAACTATTTTATTATAACTATAGGTATAGGTATTATAACTATAACTATGTTCCTTTAACACCTTATCCCTATTTTAGCTTGTGCTAATCCTTTTAGAGCATGGTATATTTTAATTAAGCTTTTTATTGCGTGTATTTATAGTAGTTTTTTTTTATTATGAATTATCGTTACTAATTTTTTTCTGGTGTACATCCGTTTTATTCATATGTATGCATGTATGGAATTTATATTAATATATATTGATACCATCATTATGTCCCTGGATCCTTGCTAACACAACACTTTAATAGGAGGAGCATATAAATCTTTACAGCTATAATGAGAAAGTAGCGATCTGTTGATTTTTAATAGAAAAAATATTTTATTGGGACTGTAAACGTTGACTCTTGAATACTCCGCTCTGAATCACATCATCATAGTAGTAGAACCTAAACCAATCAATTGAATGAACCATCACGTGACACGAGGAACCAATTTGATTAAGTCACGTGACTATTCAAGGACCAATCAGCGCTAAGCAATAGGAAAGGGGCATGTCGCCGCTCCGGTTTATAGTGAGTCTTGGAAATCACAAATGGTAATATCCTCTGAGGAAGAAGGTGATAATACACAATACATTCAAAGCTTGTCAGGATCTAACATGATTGTGCATAGCTTCTTGATGAACTTTGAGACCTTTTGTGGTGGGACAAGATAGGACGTTGTATTGACTACCTATTTTTATGTGTATATTGATTACCTCATATGTCATTGAGGTTTTATAATGTGAGCATCTGTTTATATATCCATACAGTGTTGCACTAGTGTTACTCTCCTTTTTATTTCATGTTATATGCCCACATACAGATCTCAAAGCCAGACTCACTTCTGTCAATCGGTGTGGCTATCTCCCGGTGCTCCAGAGAGAATCTTTCTACACTGTGGGGACCGGAAGCTGATGCACCATTTATCTCTGCAATATTGTTATACTTTATATACAGCTATATACAGCTACTGTTTCAGTGTTTCTGTGTATCCATATATACATGTTCATTTGAATTGATATTGCTTTTTATTATTATTGATGTTCTGTTTATTATTTGGATCATTATTCGAATAACCACTGACCAGTAAGTACTGGACATTTGCATACATATATCAGAGATACTAAATATATTGACTTTTTCTTGGATTTATTTCTAGTAGTTAGCGCCTTTGATCTACAATTCTCTTTTTTTGCATATATATATATATATATATATATAAAATAAACTTTTTCTTCTAAGTGAAGAACCAAGGTAAAGTATTCTTTATGCACCTTCAGCTTTAGTGCAGTGTCCTAACGCACCTTCGGGTTAGCATGCGGAGTGAAAGACAGAAGAGACTTTTGTAGTGCACTTTAAGAAGTCTATGGGGAAAGGGAGTTTGCGCATCCATGCTGTCCAACCACCAGATATTAGCGAGCCTGAGTCTTTCGAACAAGCGCTAATATTTTACTTTTAACTTGGAATACGAGCACAAGAATAGGAGCTCTATTTAACATTAGCGCTCAATTTCATTAATATTTTTGCACTCCACTTTTAATCTAGCCCTGTATTTCATATCCTGCACTATGTGGTGTGTTAACATAAAGTCATTATATTTTTTGGTATTTGCAGTGATGTGTATTATACATTCTCAATATATATTGTTTTTGGTTTTTGTGCACAATTTTGTTTTATATAGTTAACATATTTATATATGTGAATAGATTCATGATTATATAGATTGCCCTTTGCAAGAGGATACCAAATTGGCACATGATGATTTGACTGTCCAGGTTGTTTACATATGAGCACTGTAGTTGCTATGACTACCACTGGGTGGTTTATTTACTGGGTGGGGTTTATCCTGTTTAAGTTTGCTTTTGTCTGACAATCTATGAAGTCTAATTAGCCTATTCTACTTGGTGTGAAAACTAAGTGAGTGTGGTCCTGCCTATTTCTTCCATATAAAATTGGTTCCTGACATCCTGGTGCCTGGATTATACTTTCATGTGAGTGCAGATTGCTATACACACAAGCTACAGGACAGCATTAAAGTCACAGATACTTGATGTGCTCCAGGCTACAGCACCATATAGGTCAACATCTGTAACTACCCCTTCCACAAGCCTCTAATGCCAAATTGCTACTGAGTATGTACGCTTATTTATTTTTTTCTAAGGTTTTTGTTTAAAGTCAGTTTCAGCGTTTTGGGGGATTCATTAAAAAAATAAGATAACATAGTAGAGGACAAGAAGTATAAATACATCACTACACCTTGTCTTAGGGACCACTCAAATTTTACCTGTAACATTCTATATTAAATATATCTTACGTATTTGGTTATTATTTCGATTGTTGCTATAAATAAGGTGTTTCAGTGGAGGTGAAGTATTTGTAATATTATTATTATTATTATTATACAAATAAATGAAAGGGGTATAATCTGCTTCTGTTATTTACAGAATGGACAGTACATATCACCTCATCTGTGTGACAGCATTGTAAAGGTTAATGTAGATGGTCAGTGTTATAGTTATTCCCTGAAGAGGCCATAAAAAACAAACACCATAAAAATTAATGTAATTAAAAAAAAGTGTGCCAACTGCCTATAATGTCACAGAGAGAGAGTATGGGTTATGTTAATACCAGGCTGAGAGAATACTTTCTAATCCCAAAAAAATGAAATACTTTTTATTTCTAATGATCCTATACAAATAATCATTTATCACATGTGTGTGTGTGTGTTGTACTGAGAAAACAAATACCAAAGGAGGGAAAATGAAGCACTATTCAACATTTATACTTAGTTAGAAAATAATGTCTGTATTTCATACGTTTGAAAGAGTTGAGCCAATATGCTACCTTTCCAAATTGTTCATTTTAAGTTTTCTGATTTCAGGGAGAGGGAGTTCAATAATATAGTCTAAAGAAAATCTATCTACTTACGTTCTCAGTAATGTACACTTGAAACACCATAAATTACTTCATTTGAAGCCATTGTGAATTGCTGAGGTCAAGTATAGTGTAAGCTTTATTTTAGCACATATTCAGTTGAGGTTTTATCATGTGTGGGAGTAACTTGATTTTCCTTCATGTATAAAAGCTTTATTCTTTGCCCTCTTTCATTTCTCATCTACAGCACAAAACCAAAGATAATTTTAAAAAGTGAGATACCCAAAACATAATACTGTTGATTAAAAACTGTGGGCAGTATTATGAAGGGAATTTCCTATTGTACATTTACTGATGCTATTCCATTAGTACTGTTTAACATGGTACACTTTACAATTAGTTTTTTTAATCTTAATAATTAAAGTACTCAAGGGCGACCTGAGGAGAGTTACCATGGACAATAATACCAACTGCTGTGCATATTCACAGCATGTTAATATACAGTGTACATTTATTTCCTAATGTTGGAACACAATTGTATTGGAACTTGGTAATAATACTGACCATTTTATTGCTTATATCATGTCATTTAAAATATTACTAGAAAAAAAAATACACTTAATTCTATTACACTGTTTGAATGTGTTTTCAGTTTTCATATAAATAATATGGTAAACATGTCATTAAGGCCAAATATGTTATTTTTATGCTGCTATATTAAGGACTTTTGTAGGGAGAATTGTCATTCATAGAAATATAGATTATATTGGATCTCTGTTTATGAGGTGAAAAATGTTTTTTGTGAAGCACTAAGGTAAAATACAAACTGTATGGCACCCTTTTCATAATTGATATATATATTTATATGTATATATAAATATATATGAACAATTAAACTTTATACAGTATATTAAAATAATTAAAACTTGTCTAGAGGAGAGAGAGGCTGGTGGGAGGAGCACAGGTGCAAGGACGTGCACACACCTGTTCTCAGATTCCCTGTAAGAGCTGTTAGCAGAACTCAGCGTGCTTCAAACCCTTGTCCAGGGTGGCTCTTTTTGCAAGTGGAAAAGAAAAATTTATCCTACTCCCAGCACTCTGACAGTGCCTTACCAGCGCACCGGGCTGCAAATAGCAGCAAATTACTGTACTGACTGTATTATGGTAATACCTCTTAAAATTTTAAACTCTCTAAAATTGAGAACTCACATAAATACCCAGGGCATATAAACCCTTACCTTTATTTAAAGACACCTAAGTCCTGGAGCAAGAAAAAACCTTCTTATACAAAAAGTCTAGCGACAGGTACTAAGACTCTCCCTCCCACCGGTGCTGCAGGAGTGGGGTCTAGTAGCGCTGTAAGTCTTAAACTTGGTCTGGCAATCTCCGAGTCAAGTGGAAAGAACTTCTAAGGATTGGGCTCACCTCCACCAGGGGATCGTTATCCTTGCTTGCCTGAGCTGGCCCTGAACGTGGTCGACAGCGGAGGATCTTGCCGCTTGCCCTTGCTGTGGGGAAGTCACTGACCAGCTGGAGATAGGGCGGCTCCTTCCACGAAGAAAGCAGGTTCCGATAGCAGAGCTGGTGACGTTGAGGATCGTCAGGGGGTAGGCGCGTCCTGCGCTGTGCGGGTTTGGCGTTCTGCCAAAATTGGAGGAGGCTCGACCCTGGTCTGTTTGCCGCTTTGCTGAAACAAGTGGAGGCTCGACTCTGACTCCACTCCCCCCCACCGGTGCTGCGTGGGGAAGCAGAGGAACTAACAGGCTGATTGCCTTTTGGCGGTGCTAGTCGTGTAGACCTTAAAAAACGCCAGGTGAAGAGACAGGTATTTCTTTTTGATTTAAAGAACACTCACTGACTGTCTTTATTAAGAGGGCCCTGGGTCAATGATTACCTCTTACTTTTAGATGAACTTTTCCTTGTGTCATTGAAAATTAAAAGGAACTTGGACGATATGACAAACAGTGGTAGTTAATATCACTGCAATAATTACTTACCTTACAAAGTACTGTGGGCTATGTTAGCTTTGGCTGTATGGGATATTTTTAAATGAAGGGGGTAATGTTTTTCCTTCTCCACAAAATTTAACAGGTACTAAGCAAATACCATTAGTAGGCCTAATCAGCTAAAGCCCTTATAATTTGACTAACCTCACTATTAGACCCGTTATTAGACCCAAGTGTGCAGGGGCTATTTTAGAGGGTGACATTGATATTAAACAAAAGGAACAAGTAAGCAACCCTTACTAACGATTTAACTTTAATCCCATGTATAAAACTTGTCTAGTGTTTTAATATCTTGACGAATACTAGCTACAAAGGCAAAGGGGCCTACATTAAGCTTGTGTGGGGGAATACTAGAAGAGAATTATCTCTAGGCATGGATAAGGCCATCTATTTAAAGCCTTGTTAAACTCAATATCAGACACAAATTGTTTAGAATCTATTTTAGTGGCTGGTACACAAGGACAGCATTAATATCTGTTTCAAAATAAGACAAAAACGGTCATGCTCTAGGAAGTAGGGGTAAATTATATTGATCAATTGCTTGATATCCTGGAGCTTGTTCTTTCCCTGCTTGAACCACATACTTAAGAATCTGCTTAGTTTTTGAAAGTTTAAACAAATTAGGTACGAAAATAACTGGGGTTATATTACCTATCTCTGCTTGAAAAATACTGAAGTGAAAGGGGAACTGTTTTTCTTTTTTTCTTTGAGGGACCTATCTTTAATCCTGGTATACTGTGTTCTACAATGTAAATATTGTGTTATATATTGAATATACAGTGGTATATAAGAGTGCTATACACTGATATTATGAGTGTTTGTAAAATCAGGTGAAAATTATCAGACTCTACAGAAGACCGGGTAAACGGTACTAACCAGGTATTGTAAGAGTAAGTAAGGCTGCAGAGAGTTTCCCCAGTATGTGGTCTAGAAGTAACTAGCATAGAAGGAGGAAAAAGAAAAGGGAAGGAAATTAACCCTATTCTAGGACTAACATAAACTGAACATGGAGTCTAAGAGCTACTTACTGTCTTAAAACCTAAATAATAGTAGTAAGAATCTCTAACTAAACAAACTTCTGTTTCCTGAAGATTTAGTTGTACGTATACTGTAATTGTCTGAAAAATACATAAATAACTGAAAGGGGAAAAAAGAAAAGGAAAATAAAAAATTAAGGGTAGATAATTTATTTAAGGAGAACATTATTCTTCCAAATTGTTAAACTTCTCTGATTGCAGAATTAACATCAAATTGCCTATCTCTATGACTGAGGTGTTTTGTAGTCACAGTTTTTTCTTTCTTTTTTTGTGCACAGCTTGAGCAAGCTTCACATCATCCTTCACTCTTATCACTTCTGGGTTTTTTTTTTCTCTCTCCTTCACTTTGACCTCTTTTTCACATCACCAGAAGGGTCCTAACTCTTAAATTCACCTTTTCTGTCCGAACGGACCTTTCACACAGGAATATATTCCTCATAGTACACTCTCACAATGGATAAATTTATCACAGCTCACATTAGAACTCCTCCCTCAGTCATGGCAGGTAGGCAAAGAGAGAAGAGAAATAAGAACATACCAGAAACCTCAACAGAAACACAAGCTAGCAGTTCTCCATATTCAAGTGAACAAATTGATATCCAAATGCTAGTCACAAAAATATCAGAAGCCCTTTCGCCCAAGTTTGAACAACTAAGAGATGAGATCAAATATGATATCAATACCCTAACTACAGAGATACACCAATTTTCTAACAGGATTACTGAAGCAGAGCAGAGAATTTCTGATTTAGAGGACACCACTACAAACCACAATTCCAAATTAAATGATATATATACTAAACTTGCAAAAACACAACTAAAACTAGAAGATCTAGAAAATCAAGCGAGAAGGAATAACATTAGAATTATAGGAGTCCCGAAGAAAAACAGTACGAGGACCTAAATAAATTAATTACAGTAGTAATATCACATCTATTGCAATTGCCCCAAACACCCCCCCGAATCATAATAGAAAGAGCTCACAGAGTA
Organism: Bombina bombina; assembly: GCF_027579735.1. NCBI lineage: Eukaryota > Metazoa > Chordata > Amphibia > Anura > Bombinatoridae > Bombina > Bombina bombina. The sequence continues at coordinate 598,485,039 of NC_069500.1, forward strand.
GGTTGGTATAACCCGGAAAGAGGGAAAGATCGGCCTAGGCCTATTATAGCTAAGATAATAAACTACCAAGATAAACTCTCCCTACTTCAATACTACAGGAAAAATCAACCCATCTTTTTGGGAAACATTAAAATAATGCTTTTCCAAGATTTTTCTGCGGAAACTTCAGCCAAAAGAAGAGAGCTAACACCAATATGTACCCGTTTAATAAACCAAGGTTACCAAGCCACTGTAACATACCCAGCTAAACTTAAAATAACAATAGAGGACAAGGCCCAATTTTTTGAAACGGCCAAAGAGGTTGAAAGATACATAACACAGCTCACACCCCCAACACAAGGGAAAAGGTGAAAATAACCAATGAAACAAAGAATAACTCAATTGAGGGTTTTGTTTCTCTTTTTCATATTTTCTTTTTTTTCTTCTCTTTTTATTCAAGCATAACAATGTACGCTCAGTCTATAAACTGGGAGGATGTATCGGACAGAGGTAATCTGATTACCGATGCACTAATTAGGGAACAAGGCTACCGGGACTACCCACTAGTAATTAGCACCGAACTGGGGGGAGGGTTGGTCGGGGGGAGAGGTGGGCACGAGGGGAGAGCCCCACTTTTTTTTTTTCTCTCCTTCTTTAGAAAATAATGTCTGACAATCCTTGTATAATGGCCTCCTGGAATATCGGAGGGCTAACATCCCCTATAAAAAGAAACATGATCATAGCTCAGCTTAAAAAGATGCATGTGGATGTGGCCTTCCTCCAAGAAACCCACATTAAAATAGAAGAAGTATACAAACTGAAAAGGTCTTGGGTCCGCGAAGTTATAGCTTCCCCGGCGCTAGGAAGGAAAAGAGGGGTAGCAATCCTATTAGGGAAAAAAAATAAAAGCAACATCCACAGTTCTCGAAGTAGATCCAGAGGGAAGGTTTTTAATAGTAAAGATTAAAATTGTTAACACTACATATACACTATGTAATTTATATGCACCAAATATTATCGATTACGATTTTTGGGAAAATCTGCAAAATAAGATACTGTCAAAAGCAGAAGGAATGTTAATAATAGGAGGAGATTTTAATATGTCCCCGCACTACGCTCTAGATAGATTCAGGCACAACATTACAATTCTGAAAACCAAAAAAGATAACCTAGAAACAAAAATCTTCAATAAATTATTTAATAATTTAAAGATATATGGAGGTCACAAAATCCGGATGGTAAAAACTTTACTTGCTTATCAAAAGCCCACAAGTCTCTTTCGAGAATAAACTTATTCCTAATAGACGAAAAACTATTGAATTTTAAAATCGAAGCTAAAATTCTCCCGATTTCAGTTTCGGATCATGCTCCTATAACTATTGAAATCAGTTCGCATGATTCTAAAATAAAAAATAACCAATCTCACTTTCCTCAATATTTGGCTACTGACCCAGAATTTAAAACAATGTTAAATTTAAAATTTGAAGAATATGTTTATTTAACTAGAGAATATATTAATCGCCCAATGATATTCTGGGAGGCTGCAAAGGCAGTTATGAGAGGAGAGATACTGGCATATAATATCAGTAGAACCAAAGGTTATAAAAAAAAGGAAGAAAATATTATAAAAAAGTTGTCAAATGCCTATAATAGCAATATAGTAAATAAAACATCTGAAACCTGGAACAACTATATACAAGTCAAGAAAGAAAGAGATTATTTTCTCTTGCATCAAGCAACTCAACGCGAACTGAGACTCCAAGTTAAGCTGTATAAATACGGGAATAAGGCAGGCAAGTTACTTTCTAGATTAGTTAAGCAAGATAAAGGAAATGCTGTAATTGAACATATTCAGAAAGTTGATAAACTCCTCTCAGACTCAGAAGAGATTTTAAAAATAATGGTAGAATATTATCAAAGTCTTTACTCCTTAAATACATCCAATAGCAGAGATAGAGAGGAGTTCTGGGAAAAGATTTCCTGTCCAACTATTTCAGAAGAAATGAATGAAATGATGAACCTCCCCATTACGGAGATAGAGGTCGTGAAAAGTATAGAGGAACTGCCCACTAATAAAGCGGCAGGACCGGATGCCTTGCCTAGTGAATTTTATAAATTGTTATCACCCTCCATAGCCTCACATCTAACAAAACTGTACAATGATATGTATAGGGAGGGTAATCCGCCGTCAACCACCTTTTCAGCCTCCTATACCACCCTTATTTTAAAACCTGGGAAAAACCCAACACAAAAATAGTCGTATAGACCTATTGCTCTGCTCAATACAGTCTACAAACGTTTGACATCTATTTTGGCACGCAGATTACAAACCCCCTTGCACAGATAATACATATAGATCAAGCAGGTTTCATGATAAATAGAGACTCCTCAGCTAAAATCCGTGAGCTATTTCTTACGATTTATTTTTTTTAATGTACTATCGAGCCAAGCCCAAGAAATAGAACATAATACTAGCGATAAAGCTATTATCACAATCGATGCCAAGAAAGCGTTCGATTCGGTCCACCATGATCACCTTTTCCATACACTCTCCCAATTTGGTTTTAGAGGTCATTTCTCTAAATTTATTGAAAATCTCTATAAGACAGCTTATACTAGGCTGCTAGTTAATACCAGACAATCAACTACTATACAGTTAGCTAAAGGTACAAGACAAGGATGTCCTCTTTCACCCTTGCTTTTCAATATTGCAATTGAACCTCTTGCAATCCTAGTTAGACAAGATATAGAAGGAATTAGAATAAGGAAAAAAGAACTCAAAATTTCGCTTTACGCAGATGATATTCTAATATATATGAGAAATACCCAGTTAAATATCCCTAAACTCTTGTCTATTATATCACAGTTTAGCTCATTTTCGGGATACAAGATAAACACAGCCCTTAGACAACATGCCCTTTAAAATCGCAGAAGATGCATTTAAGTATTTGGGTATTATAATTTCTTCAAACCCAGAACAATGGTATTCTCTCAATATACCTCCAATTCTAAAAGTAATTAGAGAAACAATGAAGAATTGGCAAAATATACCTATTTCACTTTCAGGCCGAATTGCTCTATATAAAATGATATTATTTCCAAAGATTTTATATATCTGCCAAAATATACCAATTTTACTAAAGGAGAAAGATATCAAGATCTTAAACACGGCACTTAGAAAATTCCTATGGCAGGGCAAGAAACCCCAAATATCTCTTGAAAAGCTTTCTTTGCCCCAAAAATATGGAGGCTGTGCCCTATCTGATCTACGGTTATATAATCTTGCATTTTTAGCCCGTATAGTAATAGATTGGATCTGCCTTAAAGATTATGCAACAAATAATGATCTAGAAAAGAACATAAGCTTCCCTTATCTCCCGGTAGCCCTAATACATATTAGAAGAGGTGAAATCCCAAAGGAAATTAAGAAACTTCAGTCTATTTTTGTCCCAATTAAAGCTTGGTTAAAGATCTGTAATATGTTAAAAATAAATGAGAAAATCTCTAACTACCTACCCTTAAAAGGAAGCCCACAGTTTGAACTAGGGTTACAAATATCATCCCTTCTAAGATGGGAAGCAAATGGTCTTGAAAGAGTAGTGCAATTGATTGATGTGTCAAGGAAATGTATTAAATAATTTGCTGATCTCAGAAATGAATTTGACATTCCACAAAAAGATTTTTTTGTCTACCTCCAGGCAAGACACTATACTTGGAAGTTAATAAGCGAAGCAGGTTGGAACTGGCCTCTGGGTGCACTAGAAAATTGGATATTACTAGCTAATAGGGGCCAGATGTCAATCTCTCCATGTTACCAAATGCTGAAGTTAAGTAAAGGTGTGAATAATATAAATAACATTGAACTAAAATGGGTTCAATCCGATTGGCTGATCCAATCAGCCAATCGGATTGAACTTGATTCTGATTGGCTATTTATTATAGGGTTAGTGAGGCGGATTAGGGGTTAATAACTTTATAATAATAGCGGTGCGGTCCGCTCGGCAGATTAGGGGTTAATAAGTGTAGGCAGGTGGAGGCGATGTTGTGGGGGGCAGATTAGGGGTTAATAAATATAATATAGGGGTTGGCGGTGTTAGGGGCAGCAGATTAGGGGTACATAGGGATAATGTAAGTAGCGGCGGTTTACGGAGCGGCAGATTAGGGGTTAAAAATAATATACAGGGGTCAGCAATAGCAGGGGCGGCAGAATAGGGGTTAATAAGTGTAAGGTTAGGGGTGTTTAGACTCGGGGTACATGTTAGAGTGTTAGGTGCAGACGTAGGAAGTGTTTCCCCATAGGAAACAGGTGTTTTTTTTCAGCTCAAACAGCCCCATTGTTTCCTATGGGGGAATCGTGCACAAGCACGTTTTTGAGGCTGGCCGCATCCGTAAGCAACTCTGGTATCGAGAGTTGAAGTTGCGTTAAATATGCTCTACACTCCTTTTTTGGAGCCTAACGCAGCCATTCTGTGGACTCTACCAGAGTTATTTTAAAGGTGCGGCCAGAAAAAAGCCAGTGTTAGCTACGCGGGTCGTTACCGACAAAACTCTAAATCTAGCCGTAAGAGAGGTGTGGAAGAAAGTGGAATACTGGTTAAATAGAAAGCTTGGTATACCATATGCGATTCTCTCCTTTATAAATGTAATCTTTCTTAAAACATATGATAAGGAAAAGATAGTAAATGTCACTGTATTAGCAACAAGATACCTGATTTTTAAAAAATGGAAAGAAACATCAACTCCTAGCATCCCAGAGATAAGAAACTGTATAAAAAAGCAATGTATACTTGAATAATACGACACAAAATTATTTGAAACCCAAGATGTTAACAGGTTCTTCCAAAAATGGTCATCATTTATAAAAATCTTTCCAAAAAAATAATAGACCATCTAATTTATCCCTTCAGGAATTCAGATTTAGTTCTATTAGGAATCTGGTAGGAACAGAAATCAGTCCCCCTTTCCTCCCCCTTTTTTTTTTTTACTCTCTCCCTCCAGTCTCGTCTCTCCCACCGCCCCCCCCCCCGCACTCTTTCCCCCTCCTCATATACATTTCTCTCTAATACATCAATTTAATATTTACGTTTGATTTGGGTACCCCGTAAGCCTAATAAGGTATTTTTCCAATACAGTTAGAAATAACAATGATGATACTTGAAGCTCCAAGAGACCTACACATGCAGTAACTCTAGATAAAATAACAGGTTAGATCAAGTCAGATGGAATTAGTCGATACACAAGAACAAATTGGGATTGGCTCTGTCTAGTTACTTGCATTGTTTTTTTTTTGTTTTTTTATCTTGTTTCTGCTGATTATAAGTAATTTTATGTTTATTTTTCCTTTGATACACAGCCCTGCGAGGCGCAACAAGAACCTACATGTAGTAGGACCCAAACTGATATTGTATTGGAAATTGTATAAAAAATAAAAGATTTAAAAATAATTAAAACTTTATATATATATATATATATATATATATATTTATATTTATTTTTATATTTATATATATCTCAACAATTAAAACTTTATTGCTGATATACAGCATAATATTCATAATCTCTCTCCCTGCAATCAAACATATGCTTACTAATACTTTAGTTACATAATCAAAGAAGTCAATTAGATTAGTCTGACATGGTCTTCCTGAAGTAAAATCATGTTGATTTTGGTCCTCTAAATTGTTTGTCTTTATGATTTACATAAAGACAAACAATTTAGAGGACCAAAATTAGTAAAACTGAGGCTGTGAGTATTTGACATAAAAAGGAAAATTCAAGAACAAGGGGTCATGATTTCAAGCTGAAGGGTAGGATATTCAGGAGTAATTTGAGGAAGTGCTTCTTTACAGAAAGGGTAATTGATTCATGGAATAAACTTCCACAAGAGGTAGTAATGACAAACACTGTGGGGGACTTTAAGAATGCCTGGGACAAGCATAAGGCTATCCCACGAACTAGATAAGTTTATACTTTTAAGAAATATCTTGCAGACTTGCTGGGCCTATGGCTCTTATCTGCCATCAATATCTATGTTTCTAACTAAAGACAATCAGATACACTTAGGGTTAGATTTATCATTGAAGTTCTACTCTATTTTCTCCTTAATTTTCACCTGATAATGAATCCCCTTATTTATCATGTGAAAATGTGCTTACAATAAGGGCAATTTGACTCCAGAATACTTCTACCAAATCCACATTCACCAAGGTGCACCGGTGTGCCACAAAAGGGTTCATTCTAGCTGTCACGTGCACATTTTTAAGACTACACCGTGTAATATGACCAATTACAAATTTATAATTTACATGCACCTTGGGAGAATGCAAAATTATCTCACAAATGCACACACAACAGTTCTCCATAAGTACTGTGGAGAACATCATTGAAATCAGTTATCTGTTTGCTCTGGTTGTGCGCACATCTAGCTTTATCATTATTATTTCGTCTTGTGGGTGGCATTATGGCAGAACTAAATGAATGGTGCTTTGATGTTGATGATTCCAACTATTCCAACTCAGGGTGATAATAAAGGGAAATTGCAGAATGAGAATCAAAGTATTTACAAAAAAATGCAAGGAATATAAAAAGAGTCTAATTAAAGAACAAAAGCTGAAATGGTAGGTTTCTAGTTTAAACAAGTATATTGAATCAGATATGGTCCCTAGAGGATCATGAATTAAGAAAAGACCAGGTTCAAACCTTAATGATCCAATCTTAGAACATTTTAAAAAAATATGTGATGATTATGCAACAGAATGTTCAATTAATTAGATGAAATTAATGATAGAGGAAAACGATTTAAGGCTCAAAAAAGTACAAGAATTAAAAACAGGCTAAAGAAAATGTAGATAAGTGGCAAGACCATGATGAACATGAAACATTGTTGGGGGAGTCAAAATAGAAAAATGTAAAATCCAGGATACCATGGAATATAGGAAAAAATGTAAATTCCACATGGAATTTACAGATTATGAAGAGAATAAAATTTACAATTATACTCCAGGTTTCACTAGTAGTTCTGAGGCAGACACATCAAACGGAGAAGACAGAAGTGGTGCTACATATAGAGACAATAAGATTTTTTTTTTAGATCCAAGATCAGGCAGGAGACAAGAAAGAGGAGGAGGGGGTAGGAAATGCAGAAAATACAAGAGGCAGGAGACGCAACTGTTAAAACATCAGAGGAAGGAGAAGATAGACAAATAAATGTTGTGAATCTATCCAATAAACAGTTAACTAATACACATATTTTCCAATGAATAAATGCAATAAATTTACTTTAGTCAAATACCTTAATCCATTTGCTAGAAAACGTGTGCTAAAAAAGCAATACGAAAATAAAAATACAACTCAAGCTTTAAATATGCATGAAATACAATCTCTGAGAAATCAAGAATTACTTGCAAAAGAAAGCGAGATTGATGATCCAGTAACTATGGATATCCAAGCGAAAGGAAACTATTCAATTGGCTTCAGTAATTTAAAAAAATAAATCTAAATATATGCCAGCACTTTCAACAGTACCACTAGTACATCATTTTGTAAAAATAGTGGAACAAGAAATTAATCAACTGGATAGATATTCTGCATCTGAAGATAATTTAAATCATAAACAAAGGTTGGCCTTAAAATAACTAAAGAAAGATGACACAATTATAATTAAATCATCAGATAAGGGGGGATACGTAGTGGCCCTTAACACAAATAATTATAGAACAGAATGTATTAGACAACTTAGTGATAGAAAGCAATATACTTTATTAAAGTCAGATCCCACCACTAAATATGGGTATGAACTCTCAAAGATCCTACTTAAGGCTTTAGAAGATAAGCTAATAAATAAGAATTAATTTGAATTCTTAAATGAAAAATTTCCAGTAGTTCCTATCTTTTATACCCCACCAAAATTGCATGAAAACAAATTAGCTCTCCCTGGAAGGTCAATAGTGTCAGGTGCACTAACTGAAAAAGTCTCCCAATATGTGGATTTCTGAATAAGACCGTTTTTATTAAATCTACCCTCCTATACTAAGTACACTATTGACGTTCTCAAAAAAGATAGATGGACTAACTATAAAAAAGGATGCTTTGTTAGTTGCCAGCGATTTGGAAGCATTGTATTCATCTATTCCACATCAAAAAGGAATAGAAGTTTGTAAATATATTTTAGGTCAGAGAGTTGTTGAATATGCTAAACATACCAATTACGTCCTACAATTATTGGAATTTATACTGTATCATAACTATTTCACATTTGATGGTAAATATTATAAGCAAATCATAGGAACAGATATGGGCACTTGTTGAGCCCTTACATATACCTGCTTATATCTAGGTAAATGGGAACAGGATGTTATATTAGATTGCGAACACAGTCTCAAGTCATCAATAGCCTTATGGCTTTGCGATATTAAAGATGTGTTCTTAATATGGGAGGATACAGAAGAAAAACTTAGAAATTCATAGTCTAAACAGAAACAATTGGAACTTAAAATTTACTTCTAATTCTAGTAAGGATGAAATATCATTGCTAGATTTAAGAATAAATATAACAGGGAATTAACTAAATACTGTAACATTTCGTAAACCCACGGCAGGGAATACTTTATTAAAATACAGTAGCCATCATCTGCAGAATTTAATTAACAATCACCTAGATTACAAGTTTTGCGCTATAGAGGGTGTGATATGAACGCAATAAAAGTTGCGTTATTTAACCCTCCATAGCGCTGCCATTACAAGTTTCAGAAAAGCCACCTTGTGCGTGCGATATGGTGGTGATGAGCTCCATACCGCACAAAATCCAAGGGCTGCTTTGACATGCTCATGCACGCTTTCCCCATAGACATCAAAGGGAAGAGAGTGTTAGAAATAAAACTAACACCTGAAGCGCGGAATGGCGATCACCGTAACGCAACCCCATTGATGTCTATGGGAAAAAAAGTAACGTTTAAACCTAACACCCTAACATAAACCCCACCTATAAACACCCCTAATCTGCTGCTCCCAACATCGCAGACACCAAAATAAAATTATTTACCACTCATCTGCCACTCCCGACATCTCCGCCACTAATAAAAGTTATTAACCCCTATTCTGCCGCTCCCCGACATTGCCGCCACTATAATAAAACTATTAACCCCTATTCCCCCACACCCCAACATCACTGACACTATAATAAAGCTATTAACCCCTATTCCACCGTTCCCCGACACTGCCCCACTAAATAAAGTTATTAACCCCTAAACCTCTGGCCTCCCACATCACCGCCACTAAATAAACCTATTAACCCCTAAACCGCTGGCCCCCCACATCACAAAAAATAAAAAATAAATTAAACTATTAACCCCTAAACCTATCACACCCTAACTTTATATTAAAATTACAATATCCCTATCTTAAAATAAATAAAAACTTACCTGTGAAATAAAAAAAAACCTGAGTTTAAACTAACAATTAACCTAACATAACTATTATACTAAAATTAAAATAACTACCAATTAAAAAAACTTAATTACAAATAAAAAAACTAACACTACTAAAAAACAAATAATTCTAAATTTACAAAAAATAAAAAATACTAAATTACAAAAATAAAAAACACTAAATTACAAAAAAATAACAAACACTAAATTACAAAAAATAACAAACAAAATTATCCAAAATAAAAACCAATTACACCTAATCTAATAGCCCTATAAACCCCCCCCCCAATAAAAAAAAACCCTAGCCTGCAATAAACTACCAATAGTTCTTAACATGGTCTTTTGTAGGGCATTGCCCTAAAGAAATCAGCTCTTTTACCTGAAAAAAATACAAAGACCCCCCAATAGTAAAACCCACCACCCAACCAACTAACCCCCCAAAATAAAAACCTAACTCTAACAAAAACCTAAGCTACCCATTGCCCTGAAAAGATGCTTTCTTCACTTCTCTTGCTTTGTCTATAACCACTTTTCTGAGAAACTCCTGAGCTACGTGAGCAGTATACTCGCCCCTGCTCCTCACTCCCCCTATAAATTAGGGTTCTCTTCTTCCACTCACAGGGAAGCTGGTCGGTTCTCATTCAGAGCTCCTCAACTGTGGAATAACCTCCCATAAACCACCAAATCCTCCAGTAACCTGAGATCCTTGGAAAAAAATTCTCGATCTTTACAAACAAATCAGTCATGTAAATTCTAAAAAAAACTACCTTGTGTCTGTGTATAGCTAGGTAAACTTAACTATTTTGTACAATATGTAATGTATTGCTAGCATATCCCAGGACATACTTGAAAACGAGAGAAATCTCAATGTGTTTTCTCTGGTGAAACATTTTATAAAATAAATAAATAAATTGTTTCATAACAAACCAACACCCCCCTCCGTGATACGCAAGTAACCTAATTTGGAGACACTGTGCACCCAGCTCCCAGCCTTCCTTTTATGGTTTAGGTAGTTAGGTTTCCTCCATTGAGTTCAGCCTTTTTGCTCTCAGGTCATGTGGTCGGAGCTTCCTCCGTGTTGTGGGTGTGTGTGATCTCTTGAGGCAAAGGAAATACCCGGTAGTTACTAATTGTAACAGTTCTTGAATAAATGTTTTGCCACAGTATTACATGATGTGAATGCAATGAAGGACTAAAAAACTTCCAATAAGATCTGAGAGTATTGTATGTATATGTTCAAAACTATAGAGAAGATCAAGTAATACTTTGGCAAAACGTTTATTCAAGAACTGTTACAACTGGTAATTTTTCTGAACACCTGACCCACAACACTATAGCGCAGTGCTAATTTAGTTACAAGCGAAGCATGGCATGGAGTTAAGAGATCCTACTGGGGCCAATAGAAAGTGTGGTTGGCAGTTGACGTGTCCCCCCACAATAAAATAAGGCTGTCAGTGTAACACCATGTAAATTCCTGATAGAATTTGTGTTATGGTGCTACTATAAATAAATGCAGATGCTCTCTCTGTCTGAGTGTCTGTCTCCCTGTGGGTGCCATATGCGGGTTGCTGCTTAAATAAAGGGGTGTGATCTAGCACCCCACCTTCTTCAAAATTCCCCAGCCACCACTGCGTTCCATGTGCGTGTATGAAATTGTTTCTCAAATCCAAGCGTAATTATCTAAATATTTCTGCTCTACAGCTTAAACTGTTTTTTCTCGCAAACTAAAAGGTTGTGACAAAATATGCAAAATACTTAACACCCTAATAGAAAAACACATGCATATGAAAATAGAGACATTTGTAAGGTACTATATCCCGAAAGCAGCACAATGTGATTTGATTTCGATGCAGGATTCAAACTGATATACCTTGGGAAAGTTCCTTCCTGTGAAAAGCATTATTGGGCTAAAAGAAGTTGCACCCAGGTGGTAAATCATCTTAGAACAAACTAACAAGTTATTGAGATGGCGTTAGTTCCTGAGAGTACTAACTTCACACTACCCAGCAAACTTTCCCTTTCCAGCAAGCTCACAAAAACTGACCCTTTTTTAAGATAATTCCAAAAGGGCAGCCCCTGCGAGTGTTGAGGTTGAATATTTAAATTAAAATTTGTTAGTATTATAAATGAAATTTATATGTTTTATAAATATTTGTAATCTGAATAATGTTTTTTTGTATTTAATTATTGTTTACATTGGAAAATGACAGTTTCCTTCTGGCTTTAGTAAGCAGCCAAAATGAGCAAGTAAGTTTTCAGATTTTAATATGTATGCATGTTTCTGTAATATACTTTTATTTTTATTTTTTTAACTTATTGCAGGCCTGAATATTTATTAACCAGTGTGGGCTTTGTTTCAATTGTCACTGGAGATACTTGTTTCTATTGTAATCTTGTGTAGATTAGCATGCGCTCTGAACCTAAGCAGTTTTATTTTTTATTTTTCATGGAAGATAACGTTACTGGAGTTTAAGCAGTGTAGCACTTGACAGCATGGACATAAAAGAAAAAAAAGATACAGGGTCAGATTATACATGAGCTTTGGGCTTCACCTGCCCTAAAGCATATGAACAGAATACCTATTAACTAGGGAACTAAATAAGATTAAATGTAATTATTTTCCTTATTTTCAGTCGCAAGTCTCTCCATCCAATAAAAAAAAAATCTTTCTGCAGCTGCTCTCCGTGGATATCATTTCAGCCCATAATAGGCATCATCTAAAAAAAGGAATCATTAAAAAAAACAAGTATGGCTTATATTAAATTTAGAGTTGTAGGGAGGTGTAATGTAATATGGCATTCCCATATATAGCAAGGCACTTCCTGTGGAATTATCAGCAGATGTGTTTATTGTCTGCGGTTCTGATAATGGCATTGCTAAATCCTGTCCTGTTACTTCTAAGCTAGTCCTGCCTATTCCTTACTACAAGATAACTGAGTTATTTTTTGTTGCTTCTGAATGGCTAACCAAGTCCATTACTGATTATGAGATAGCTTGGCCTCCTATTATTAACAAACAAATTGATCCTTTCCTGAATACTATTAAGCAAAGTCCTTCCTTGCTTATTTCTATTCAGTTGTATGTTTTTTTTTACGGATAAAACCAAGAACTGTTAATTTCAAGTTGGTTACCAAATCTTTACTTGCTCTTGTAATTATGGCCTAATCATGGAAGAGATATGGAGGGTGAAAGCAGCTATGGAATAAGAGGAAATGTAGGGCAGTTAACAAAGCCAGGTTCTCCATGTTGATTTACTCATGATGAAAATATTATGTCCTAAAAGGGACATTTAAGTCTGTCATTCATTCTTTGCATCTCAAAATTAATGTTTTTATGCATTCTGCCATTAATAAATCAATATTTATTATTAGGCGCGTCCGTGCTAACTTACTCTCATATTATAAGTGTTGCACTAACATAAGCGCACAATATAGAAATATCCGTTCCGCGCTAATTTGAGCTCATATTACAAGTTCAAAGTAAAGGTGACCGCACAAGCCCTAACTAAATTTGCGTTTGTCGGGTTAGGGCAACTGAAGACCTTGCGTAAAGGGTTATAGCAAAAAAGTTGTACTACACACAACATAAATACATTAAAACTATATGTACACTCATATATCACACTATCTAATAAAAATTATACATAGAAATATTAATAAAAAGTTATAAGGCTTCAAAGGTATATGGCATATGACAAGTTGTTTGACTGCAAAAGTCTATAATATGTATACATTTGTATTTATGTATTTATGTATGTATAAACATACTTATATACACATATAAACAAATAAATACACAATATGTGACCTTAGACCTACTATACAAATTAGACTTTTAAATCTAAAAATCTTTTTAAACTATTATTGACATGTTAACTGATATTTCAACTTACTGAATGGATTTTAATGCTCTTGCATACTTGGATTAAAACCACACATCTAAGTGTAGGTTATAAACACCAACTTATTGATAGCCCCTTCCCAGAGTGCTACTCACAGAATAAACATTAAAACAGTGCACATAGGTTGTATACAACCATGAAGCTTGCGTCAGTGTCTGACGTGTCCGCCTCTTTCTAGGATGTCAGAACAAACAGATCCAATCGTCCGTGTGCTTCACACACCATTCAAGCAGAAATCCACAGTTGGTAATGTAAAAGAGAGGGATACAGTGGGACACGTAATATATATAACTAAAAGTACAATTTGACAGTAAAAGTCACGATCTCTCAGTTCACCAAAATGGTCACAATATTGTGAACCTGGTAGCCTCCCTGAGACCTTTAAAAACAAACTAACTCGACGTACGTTTTGTTTCTATGCTAGAAACTTTTTCAAGAGTATTATGCCTGATAGGAAATGCTCCTTAAAAAGGCTGTTACATCAACAGGTGTTAAATCAACAGGTGTTAAATTAACCCCTTCTTCAAAGCAATGCATAATAAATGTAAATGTAAAAACACTTTTACCTACTGACTAGTAGACATGATAAAACATATTTTAGACAATACATAATTAATAATATAGCATTCATGATGGTAACTAATGTACAGTGGGGCAAAAAAGTATTCAGTCAGCCACCAATTGTGCAAGTTCTCCCACTTAAGAAGATGAGAGAGGCCTGTAATTTTCATCATAGGTATACCTCAACTATGAGACAAAATGTGGAAACAAATCTAGACAATCACATTGTCTGATTTGGAAAGAATTTATTTGCATATTATGGTGGAAAATAAGTATTTGGTCAATATCAAAAGTTAGGGGGGTAGTTATCAAGCCGTCTACTTTTCTGGCTTCGCCGGCCCAATACACCCGCCTAAGCTCGCCTCACATCTCCGCCGCGGACCTGAAAAAATACGCCTAAGTTATCAAATAAAGCTGTCAAAAAGCTGCGGGGCGATGAGCAGCGGACTGTGACAGTTATCACTCATGCGATCTCGCTGCCCTTCGGCTTTTTCCCAGCTTTATTGCTAGCCTGTCACTAAGCACTCACACTAAACTGCACTGTTCTACCCCCTATACCGGCGCCCCCGGAGCCCCCCGCAACTAAATAAAGTTACTAACCCCTAAACCGCCGCTACTAGACCCTGCCGCAACTCTTATAAATGTATTAACCCCTAAACCGCCGCTCCTAGACCCTGCCGCAACTCTTATAAATGTATTAACCCCTAAACAGCCGCTCCCGGACACCGCTGCCACCTACAGTATACCTAGTAACCCCTATCCTGCCCCCCTACACCGTCGCCCTCTATTATAAAATTATTAACCCCTATCCTGCTGATCCCGCACCTCTCCGCAACTAAATAAATAGTTTAACCCCTAAACCGCCGCTCCCTGAACCCTCCGCAACCTATATTAAACCTATTAACCCCTATCCTGCCCCCCCTACACCGTCGCCACCTATAATAAATGTATTAACCCCTAATCTGCCCCCCACTACACCGCCGCCACTGTAATAAAATTATTAACCCCTAAACCTAAGTCTAACCCTAACCCTAACGCCCCCCTAACTTAAATATTAATTAAATAAATCTAAATAAATTAACTCTTATTAACTAAATGAATCCTATTTAAAACTAAATACTTACCTTTAAAATAAACCCTAATATAGCTACAATATAAATAATAATTATATTCTAGCTATCTTAGGATTTATTTTTATTTTACAGGTACCTTTCAATTTATTTTAACCAGGTACAATAGCTATTAAATAGTTATTAACTATTTAATAGCTTACCTAGCTAAAATAAAGAGAAATGTACCTGTTAAATAAATCCTAACCTAAGTTACAATTACACCTAACACTACACTATACTTTAATAAATTATTCCTATTTAAAAATAAATACTTACCTGTAAAATAAACCCTAAGATAGCTACAATATAATTAATAATTACATTGTAGCTATCTTAGGATTTATATTTATTTTACAGGTAACTTTGTATTTATTTTAGCTAGTTAGAATAGTTATTAAATAGTTATTAACTATTTAATAACTACCTAGCTAAAAGAAATACAAAATTACCTGTAAAATAAATCCTAACCTAAGTTACAATTAAACCTAACACTACACTATCATTAAATTAATTAAATAAACTACCTACAAATAGCTACAATTAAATACAATTACATAAACTAACTAAAGTACAAAAAATAAAAAAAGCTAAGTTACAAAAAATAAAAAAATAAGTTACAAACATGTTAAAAATATTACAACAATTTTAAGCTACTAACACCTAATCTAAGCCCCCTAATAAAATAACAACCCCCCCCAAAATAAAAAAATGCCCTACCCTATTCTAAATTAAATAAATTTCAAAGCTCTTTTACCTTACCAGCCCTTAAAAGGGCCATTTGTGGGGGCATGCCCCAAAGAAAACAGCTCTTTTGCCTGTAAAAGAAAAATACACCCCCCCCCCCAACATTAAAACCCACCTCCCACATACCCCTAATCTAACCCAAACCCCCCTTACAAAAACCTAACACTAATCCCCTGAAGATCATCCTACCTTTAGTTGTCTTCACTCAGCCGAGCCACCGATGGAACCGAAGTGGACATCCGGAGCGGAAGAAGTTAATCCTCCAAGCGGCGCTGAAGAAATCTTCCATCCGATGAAGTCATCATCCAGGCGGCGCTGAAGAAAAGTCTTCAATCCGGCCGATGTCATCTTCAAAGAGGCGCTGAAGAGGTCTTCTATCCGGGCGAAGTCATCTTCCAAGCTGGGTCTTGAATCTTCCTTCCGCCGACGCGGAACCACCTTCTTCACCGACGGACTACGACGAATGACAGCTCCTTTAAGGGACGTCATCCAAGATGGCGTCCCCTCAATTCCGATTGGCTGATAGGATTCTATCAGCCAATCGGAATTAAGGTACGAAAAATCTGATTGGCTGATGGAATCAGCCAATCAGATTAAGCTCGCATTCAATTGGCTGTTCCGATCAGCCAATAGAATGCGAGCTCAATCTGATTGGCTGATTGGATCAGCCAATCGGATTGAACTTGAATCTGATTGGCTGATTCCATCAGCCAATCAGAATTTTCCTACCTTAATTCCGATTGGCTGATAGAATCCTATCAGCCAATCGGAATTGAGGGGACGCCATCTTGGATGACGTCCCTTAAAGGAGCCGTCATTCGTCGTAGTCCGTCGGTGAAGAAGGTGGTTCCGCGTCGGCGGAAGGAAGATTCAAGACCCGGCTTGGAAGATGACTTCGCCCGGATAGAAGACCTCTTCAGCGCCTCTTTGAAGATGACATCGGCCGGATCGAAGACTTTTCTTCAGCGCCGCCTGGATGATGACTTCATCGGATGGAAGATTTCTTCAGCGCCGCTTGGAGGATTAACTTCTTCAGCTCCGGATGTCCTCTTCAGTTCCATCGGTGGCTTGGCTGAGTGAAGACAACTAAAGGGTTAGGGTTAGACTTAGGTTTAGGGGTTAATAATTTTATTACAGTGGCGGCGGCGTAGTGGGGGGCAGGATAGGGGTTAATTAATTTATTATAGGTGGCGACGGTGTAGGGGGGGCAGATTAGAGGTTAATAAATTTATTATAGGTGGCGACGGTGTAGGGGGGCAGGATAGGGGTTAATAAATTTATTATAGGTGGCGACGGTGTAGGGGGGGCAGATTAGGGGTTAATACATTTAATATAGGTTGCGGCGGGTTCAGGGAGCGGCGGTTTAGGGGTTAATATGTATAGAGTAGCTTGCGGTGGGCTCCGGGAGTGGCGGTTTAGGGGGTAATAACTTTATTTAGTTGCGGCGGTGTAGGGGGGGCAGATTAGTGGTGTTTAGACTCGGGGTACATGTTAGGGTGTTAGGTGTAGACAGCTCCCATAGAAATCAATGGGATGTCTGTCAGCAGCGAACTTGTACTTTCGCTATGGTCAGACTCCCATTGATTCCTATGGGATCCGCCGCCTCCAGGGGTGGCGGATTGAAAACCAGGTACGCTGGGCCGTAAAAGTGCCGAGCGTACCTGCTAGTTTTTTGATAACTAGCAAAAGTAGTGAGAATGTGCCGCACTTGTGTGCGGAACATCTGGAGTGACGTAAGAATCGATCTGTGTCGGACTGAGTCCGGCGGATCGATGCTTACATCACAAAATTCTACTTTTGCCGGTCTCGAGCCTTTGATAACTAAGGCGTATCAGCCTCGCCACAAATACGATGCGGAATTCCAGCGTATTTGAGGTTGACGGCTTGATAACTAGGCCCCTTTATCTCAATACTTTGTTATATATCCTTTGTTGGCAATGACAGAGGTCAAACGTTTTCTGTAAGTCTTCACAAGGTTGTCACACACTGTTGCTGGTATGTTGGCCCATTCCTGCATGCAGATCTCCTCTAGAGCAGTGATGTTTTGGGGCTGTCGCTGGGCAACACAGATTTTCAACTCCCTCCAAAGGTTTTCTATGGGGTTGAGATCTGGAGACTGGCTAGGCCACTCCAGGACCTTGAAATGCTTCTTACGAAGCCACTCCGTTGCCGGGGCAGTGTGTTTGGGATCATTGTCATGCTGAAAGACCCAGCCACATTTCATCTTAAATGCCCTTGCTGATGGAAGGAGGTTTGCACTCAAAATCTCACAATACATGGCCCCATTCATTCTTTCATGTACACGGATCAGTCATCCTGTTCCCTTTGCAGAGAAACAGCCCCAAAGCATGATGTTGCCACCCCCATGCTTCACAGTAGGTATGGTGTTCTTTGGTTGCAACTCAGCATTCTCTCTCCTCCAAACACGACGAGTTGTGTTTCTACCAAACAGTTCTACTTTGGTTTCATCTGACCATATGACATTCTCCCAATCCACTTCTGGATCATCCAAATGCTTTCTAGCATACTTCAGACGGACCCGGACATGTACTGGCTTAAGCAGGGGGACATGTCTGGCACTGCAGGATCTGAGTCCCTGGTGGCGTAGTGTGTTACTGATGGTAGCCTTTGTTACGTTGGTCCCAGCTCTCTGCAGGTCATTCACTAGGTCCCCCTGTGTGGTTCTGGGATGTTTGCTCACCGTTCTTGTGATCATTTTGACCCCACGGGGTGAGATCTTACATGGAGCCCCAGATTGAGGGAGATTATCAGTGGTCTTGTATGTCTTCCATTTTCTAATTATTGCTCCCACAGTTGATTTCTTCACACCAAGCTGCTTGCCTATTGCAGATTCAGTCTTCCCAGCCTGGTGCCGGTCTACAATTTTGTTGCTGGTGTACTTCAACAGCTCTTTGGTATTCACCATAGTGGAGTTTGGAGTGTGACTGTTTGAGGTTGTGGACAGGTGTCTTTTATACTGATAACAAGTTCAAACAGGTGCCATTAATACAGGTAATGAGTGGAGGACAGAGTAGCCCCTTAAAGAAGAAGATACAGGTCTGTGAGAGCCAGAAATCTTGCTTGTTTGTAGGTGACCAAATACTTATTTTCCACCATAATATGCAAATAAATTCATTCCAAATCAGACAATGTGATTACCTGGATTTGTTTCCACATTTTGTCTCTCATAGTTGAGGTATACCTATGATGAAAATTACAGGCCTCTCTCATCTTCTTAAGTGGGAGAACTTGCACAATTGGTGGCTGACTAAATACTTTTTTGCCCCACTGTAATTATAACTTGTAAAAATACAATTCATATGCTAAATATTAAAATGTTAAAATCTCATACAACAAAATAAAATTAATCTTGCGAATACAATACCCAGTTTTCTAGTACATTTTGTACCTCAATATTCATATATGTATAAAACATATATAATAAATATAATTTTTTTTTTAAAAAACCCCAATATAAAATGTCATAGTCCCTATATTTAATATGTTATACTAAAAATGATTGGATGTCCAAATCTACATTTAACCTTTTTGGTTGGAGACAATCTAGTTCTTTTATCCAATATGTCTCCCTTTGTCTAAATTTGAGGAGTCTATTTGTATCCCAAATATTGGGAGGTACCCACTCTATTACTTTAACTTCTAGGTCACTAGTATCATTATTATGAACCATTTTAAAATGTACAGCTACACTATGAGTATCCAGACTTTTTTCTATATTAGTCAGATGTTCTTTGAATCTATACTTGACCTTTCTTTTAGTTCGCCCTATATAGATAAGGTTACATTTACATTTCAACTGATACACTACATACGTACTCATATTTTACTAAATTGTACTAAATTTTAACTGATTCCTTTATTTCCTCGCAATTTAGTAGGTGCAAGCATATTTTTGAGGTCCCTATTTTTCTTAAACAGGACCTCTGGTTTTTCACCTATACATTGTTTTAAAACAGGATCTAATCTTAAAACTTGCCAATGTTTTTTCATGACATTTTTAATTCTATGATGCTCACTATTAAATTTAGTTATGAATTTGGGATTAGTATTTTGACTATTTTGGCTTCTGCAGTATAATCATCTATTTTGGGTCAGTTACGTTTAATACGTTGATATTGCCCTAGGGGGATGT
Source organism: Bombina bombina (assembly GCF_027579735.1). NCBI lineage: Eukaryota > Metazoa > Chordata > Amphibia > Anura > Bombinatoridae > Bombina > Bombina bombina. The sequence continues at coordinate 598,504,914 of NC_069500.1, forward strand.
TATCTTTCCATTTCCTAAGGTGTCCACTATGAGCATTTAACATAACAATTTTTTTACTGCTACCCTATTACAATCCTTATCATTGAATAGTGTGAGGTCCAAAAAATCATTTTTTTCTTGTGAATATAGATGAAGATGTGTAAACCTAAGATTGTAGACGTTATTATTTATGTGTTCCATAAATATATCAATGCCATTAGATGTTCCATGCCAATAATATCGTCGATGAAACAATGGTAATGCACTATATTTGATATAAAGGGATTATTTGTCCAGATTTTATTACTCTCAAAATTGGACATAAACAAATTGGCATAGGATGGAGCAAAAGTTGTCCCCATCGCTGTGCCCCGAATTTGTTTATAAAATTTACCTTCAAACAAAAAATAATTGTGAGTAAGGATAAAATGAATACAATTCACATTAAATTCAATCTGTGCTTTATCTAATTCTAATTTTAGAACATTCCTCCCTTATTGCCGATATTCCTTTCTCGTGGGGAATGCTAGTGTACAGCGCGGATACATCGCATGTCACCCAATAATAGTCCCTTTTCCATTCTATTCCTTCATATTTATTTATAACATCCAAGGTATCTCGTAAATAGGCCTTAGTATTTTTGACTAGAGGTTGGAGAAAGTAATCTATATACTTTGAGAGATTATCGCAGAGAGACCCAATACCTGATACAATGGGTCTCCCTGGAGGTTGGATTGGGTTCTTGTGTATCTTAGGGAGGTGATAAAAACATACAATCTTAGGAAAAAATTCTTGTACATATTTTAGTTCATCCTGATTGAGGATTCCCTTTTGTTTAGCTGTTATCAGCAACTCCCGAAGCTCTTCTTAATAAACATCTGTTGGATTAAATGTCAATAGTTTATAGGTATCTGTATCATTCAATAAGTTATAGGCCTCATTTAAGTAATCTTGTCTGTTTTGGACAACTATACCTCCCCTTTGTCCGCTGCCCTATATACAACTTCTGTATCTTTCATGAGATTTTTTAAGGCTTTCCTTTCTAGATGAGATAGATTGTCCTTATAATGGTTCTTACTGCTGAACAATTTATCAATATCTTCACACACTAATTTGTTAAACGTTTTGATATACTCGCTTTGGGCATTTTGGGGGAAGAAAGTAGATTTTTGTTTTAAGGGACAATGGCGAGACATATATATAGATTCCTCATGTATGGATAGGTCTAGTAATTCTTCCCATGATACTTCTTGAGGACTTCTTTCACATATGGAATTAGTGTCCAGAGTAGTTTTTCTAATGAATTTCTGCAAGTCTATAAATAATTCAAACTGATTCGGGGAAGATACAGGGGCAAGATTTAGACCTTTTGAAAGTAATTTAATTTCCACATCTGTAAAAGTTTTGTCTGAAAGGTTAAAAAACAAAATTTATGCTTACCTGATAAATTTCTTTCTCTTGTGGTGTATCCAGTCCACGGGTTCATCCATTACTTGTGGGATATTCTCCTTCCCAACAGGAAGTTGCAAGAGGACACCCACAGCAGAGCTGTCTATATAGCTCCTCCCCTAACTGCCACTCCCAGTCATTCGACCGAAGACAAGCAAGAAAAAGGAGAAACTATAGGCTGCAGTGGTGACTGTAGTTTAAAAATAAAAGACACCTGCCTTAAAGTGTCAGGGCGGGCCGTGGACTGGATACACCACAAGAGAAAGAAATTTATCAGGTAAGCATAAATTTTGTTTTCTCTTGTAAGGTGTATCCAGTCCACGGGTTCATCCATTACTTGTGGGATACCAATACCAAAGCTTTAGGACACGGATGAAGGGAGGGACAAGGCAGGAACTTAAACGGAAGGCACCACTGCCTGCAAGACCTTTCTCCCAAAAATAGCTTCCGAGGAAGCAAAAGTATCAAATTTGTAGAATTTAGAAAAAGTATGAAGCGAAGACCAAGTCGCCGCCTTACAAATCTGTTCAACAGAGGCCTCATTTTTAAAAGCCCATGTGGAAGCTACTGCTCTAGTGGAATGAGCTGTAATTCTTTCAGGAGGCTGCTGGCAAGCAGTCTCATAAGCTAAACGGATTATCCTTCTCAGCCAAAAAGAAAGAGAAGATGCCGAAGCCTTTTGGCCTCTCCTCTGTCCAGAGTAGATGACAAACAATGCAGATGTTTGACGAAAATCCTTAGTAGCTTGTAATTAAAACTTTAAAGCACAAACCACGTCAAGATTGTGTAATAGACGTTCCTTCTTTGAAGAAGGATTAGGACACAGTGACGGAACAACAATCTCCTGATTGATATTCTTATTAGATACCACCTTAGGAAGAAAACCAGGTTTGGTACGCAAAACTACCTTATCTGCATGGAAGATCAGATAAGGGGAATCACACTGTAAGGCAGATAACTCTGAAACTCTTTGAGCCGAAGAGATAGCTACCAAAAACAGCACTTTCCAAGATAAAAGCTTGATATCTATGGAATGCAGAGGTTTAAATGGAACCCCTTGAAGAACTTTAAGAACTAAATTTAAACTCCATGGCAGAGCAACAGGTTTAAACACAGGCTTGATTCTAACTAAAGCCTGACAAAACGTCTGAACGTCTGGAACATCTGCCAGACGCTTGTGCAGAAGAATAAACAGAGCAGAAATCTGTCCCTTTAAGGAACTAGCTGACAATCCCTTCTCCGATCCTTCTTAGAAAAAGGATAATATCCTAGGAATCCTGACTTTACTCCATGAGTAAACCTTGGATTCACACCAATGAAGATATTTACACCATATCTTATGATAGCCTTTCCTGGTGACAGGCTTTCGAGCCTGAATTAAGGTATCAATGACCGACTCGGAGAAACTACGTTTTGATAAAATCAAGCATTCAATCTCCAAGCAGTCAGCCGCAGAGAAATTAGATTTGGATGTTTGAATGGACCTTGGAGTAGAAGGTCCTGCCTCAGCGGCAGAGTCCATGGTGGAAAGGATGATATGTCCACCAGATCTGCATACCAAGTCCTGCGTGGCCACGCAGGTTCTATCAAAATCACCAAAGCTCTCTCCTGCTTGATCTTGGCAATCAGACGAGGGAGGAGAGAAATTGGTGGGAAAACATAAGCCAGGCTGAAGGACCAGGGCACTGCTAGAGCATCTATCAGCGCTGCCTGGGGATCCCTTGACCTGGACCCGTAACAAGGAAGCTTGGCGTTCTGACGAGACGCCATCAGATCCAGTTCTGATTTGCCCCATAGTGGAATTTGCTGGGCAAATACCTTCGGATGGAGCTCCCACTCCCCCGGATGAAAAGTCTGCTGACTTAGAAAATCCGCCTCCCAGTTCTCTACTCCTGGGATATGGATATCTGAGAGATGGCAAGAGTGAACCTCTGCCCATAGATTTATCTTTGAAACCTCCAACATTACCAGGGGGCTTCTTGTTCCCCCCTGATGGTTGATATAGGCTACAGTCGTGATATGTCCGACTGAAATCTGATGAACCTGACCGCAGCTAGTTGAGGCCAAGCCTGAAGAGCATTGAATATAGCTCTCAGTTCCAGGATGTTTATCGGAAGGAGGGCTTCCTCCTGAGTCCACGAACCCTGAGCCTTTAGGGCGTTCCAGACTGCGCCCCAGCCCAGAAGGCTGGCATCTGTCGTCACTATAGTCCACTCTGGCCTGCGGAAACTCATTCCCCTGGACAGATGGACCCGAGATAACCACCAGAGAAGAGAATCCCTGGTCTCTTGATCCAGATTTAGCAGAGGGGACAAATCTGTGTAGTCCCCATTCCACTGATTGAGCATGCAAAGTTGCAGTGGTCTGAGATGCAGGCGGGCCTATGGAACGGAACTATGTCCATTGCCGCTACCATTAGGCCGATTACTTCCATACACTGAGCCACTAACGGCCGAGAAGTGGAATGAAGAGCACGGCAGGAAGTTAGAAGCTTTGATAATCTGACCTCTGTCAGAAAAAAATTCATTTCTACTGAATCTATCAGTGTTCTTAGGAAGGAAACTCTTGTGAGAGGGGAGAGAGAACTCTTTTCTACGTTCACCTTCCACCCGTGAGACCTCAAAAAGGCCAGAACAATGTCCGTATGGGACTTGGCGATTTGAAAAGTCGACGCCTGTATCAGAATGTCATCTAGGTAAGGAGCCACCGCTATGCCCTGTGCCCTTAGAACCGCCAGTAGGGACCCTAGAACCTTCGTAAAGATTCTTGGTGCCATGGCTAACCCAAAGGGAAGAGCCACAAACTGGTAATGCCTGTCTAAGAAGGCGAACCTGAGGAACCGATGATGATCTCTGTGAATTGGAATGTGGAGATAAGCATCCTTTAAGTCCACGGTAGTCATATATTGACCTTCCTGGATCATAGGAAGGATGGTTCGGATAGTCTCCATCTTGAAGGATGGGACCCTGAGAAATTTGTTTAGGATCTTGAGATCCAAGATTGGTCTGAAAGTTCCCTCTTTTTTGGGAACTATAAACAGATTTGAATAGAAGCCCTGCCCCTGTTCCTCCATTGGAACTGGGTGGATCACTCCCATAACCAGTAGGTCTTGAACACAACGTAAGAATGCCTCTCTCTTTATCTGGTTTACAGATAATTGTGTGAGATGAAATCTCCCCTTTGGAGATGATGCTTTGAAGTACAGAAGATATCCCTGGGAAACAATCTCTATGAACTAAATTTAAACTCCATGGCAGAGCAACAGGTTTAAACACAGGCTTGATTCTAACTAAAGCCTGACAAAACGTCTGAACGTCTGGAACATCTGCCAGACGCTTGTGCAGAAGAATAGACAGAGCAGAAATCTGTCCCTTTAAGGAACTAGCTGACAATCCCTTCTACAATCCTTCATGGAGAAAGGATAATATCCTAGGAATCCTGACTTTACTCCATGAGTAACCCTTGGATTCACACCAATGAAGATATTTACACCATATCTTATGATAGATTTTCCTGGTGACAGGCTTTCGAGCCTGAATTAAGGTGTCAATGACCGACTCGGAGAAACTACGTTTTGATAAAATCAAGTTCCCTCTTTTTTGGGAACTATAAACAGATTTGAATAGAAGCCCTGCCCCTGGTCCTCCCTTGGAACTGGGTGGATCACTCCCATAACCAGTAGGTCTTGAACACAACGTAAGAATGCCTCTCTCTTTATCTGGTTTACAGATAATCGTGAGAGATGAAATCTCCCCTTTGGAGATGAAGCTTTGAAGTCCAGAAGATATCCCTGGGAAACAATCTCTAATGCCCAGGGATCCTGGACGTCTCTTGCCCAAGCCTGGGCGAAGAGAGAAAGTCTGCCCCCTACTAGATCTGGTCCCAGATCGGGGGCTACTCCTTCATGCTGTCTTAGAGGCGGCAGCAGGTTTTTTGGCCTGCTTCCCCTTGTTCCAAGCCTGGTTCGGTTTCCAGACTGGTTTGGACTGGGCGAAATTTCTCTCTTGTTTTGCATTAGAGGAAGCTGAAGCTGCGCCACTCTAGAAGTTTCGAAATGAATGAAAATTATTCTGTTTGGTCCTTAATTTATTGGACCTATCCTGAGGAAGGGCGTGAACTTTTCCTCCAGTAATATCAGAAATGATCTCCTTCAGGCCCAGCCCAAATAGGGTCTGTCCTTTGAAGGGGATGTTAAGAAGCTTAGACTTTGAAGTAACGTCTGCTGACCAGGACTTAAGCCATAGCGCCCTGTGCGCCAGAATGGCAAAACCTGAATTCTTAGCCGTTAGTTTGGTTAGATGAAAAACGGCATCAGAAATAAAGGAATTAGCTAACTTGAGAGCTTTAATCCTGTCTAAAATATCATCTAACGGGGTCTCCACCTGTAGAGCCTCCTCAAGAGACTCAAACCAAAAAGCTGCTGCAGCAGTAACTGGGGCGATGCATGCAAGAGGCTGGAGAATAAAACCTTGATGGGTAAAAATTTTCTTAAGGAGACCCTCCAATTTTTTATCCATAGGATCTAAGAAAGCACAACTGTCCTCGACGGGGATTGTTGTACGCTTAGCTAGGGTAGAAACAGCACCCTCCACCTTAGGAACCGTCTGCCATGAGTCCCGTATGGCGGCATCTATGGTGTCAGTATATTTATGAAAATCTTAGTGGTGCGATCCAAATAATATATCAGCTTATGGCAGGGTTATAATTCCAATACAAATAATAATTTTCCTTAAATATAGATACCCTTAATCAACATGCACCTACTAGACCATACAATTAATATAAATATCTGAATTCTTTTATTTAGTTAATATCCATAAACATATTGAAATATATTTGCAATAAAAGAAATATGAAATAAATTTATATGCGCTTGAAAACCGACTATTAAGATATGCTATCCTTCTTACAAAACCCAGAAAAAATATACCTTCACAATTCAGCCTTATTTACAAATAGCCTTTTATTTAACACAATGGGACTAAAAACCTTTAACATCCAAGCAATACAATTCTAAACAGTGTTTATAAAACAATAGGATAATATATATATTCTGCTATTTAACTGCAATTTATCCTAATACAATATTGACTTAAAACACCGGAACTTTCATAGATAAATCACTTAGTCTACCAGATACAAATTTAAACAATACCAAGGCTTATAAAATATTAACTTGAAATACAAATTGCTTCTTTAAATCTTTTAACTGTACTTTAAACTGTAGTGACTTACGGCTAGATTTAGAGTTTTGTCGGTAATGACCCGCGTAGCTAACGCTGGCTTTTTTCTGGCCGCACCTTTAAAATAACTCTGGTATTGAGAGTCCACATAATGTCAGCGTTAGGCTCCAAAAAAGGAGCGTAGAGCATATTTAACGCAACTTCAACTCTCGATACCAGAGTTGCCAGCCTCAAAAACGTGCTCGTGCACGATTCCCCCATAGAAAACAATGGGGCTGTTTGAGCTGAAAAAAACCTAACACCTGCAAAAAAGCCGCGTTCAGCTCCTAACGCAGCCCCATTGTTTGCTATGGGGAAACACTTCCTACGTCTGCACCTAACACTCTAACATGTACCCCGAGTCTAAACACCCCTAACCTTACACTTATTAACCCCTAATCTGCCGCCCCCGCTATCGCTGACCCCTGCATATTATTATTAACCCCTAATCTGCCGCTCCGTAAACCGCCGCTACTTACATTATCCCTATGTACCCCTAATCTGCTGTCCCTAACACCGCTGACCCCTATATTATATTTATTAACCCCTAATATGCCGCCCACAACGTCGCCTCCACCTGCCTACACTTATTAACCCCTAATCTGCCGACCGGACCGCACCACTATTATAATAAAGTTATTAACCCCTAATCTGCCCTCCCTAACATCGCCGACACCTAACTTCAAACATTAACCCCTAATCTGCCGACTGGAGCTCACCGCTATTCTAATAAATGTATTAACCCCTAAAGCTAAGTCTAACCCTAACACTAACACCCCCCTAAATTAAATATAATTTTAATCTAACAAAATTAATTAACTCTTATTAAATAAATTATTCCTATTTAAAGCTAAATACTTACCTGTAAAATAAACCCTAATATAGCTACAATATAAATTATATTTATATTATAGCTATTTTAGGATTAATATTTATTTTACAGGTAACTTTGTATTTATTTTAACCAGGTACAATAGCTATTAAATAGTTAAGAACTATTTAATAGCTAAAATAGTTAAAATAATTACAAATTTACCTGTAAAATAAATCCTAACCTAAGTTACAATTAAACCTAACACTACACTATCAATAAATTAATTAAATAAAATACCTACAATTACCTACAATTAAACCTAACACTACACTATCAATAAATTAATTAAATACAATACTTACAAATAACTACAATGAAATAAACTAACTAAAGTACAAAAAATAAAAAAGAACTAAGTTCCAAAAAATAAAAAAATATTTACAAACATAAGAAAAATATTACAACAATTTTAAACTAATTACACCTATTCTAAGCCCCCTAATAAAATAACAAAGCCCCCCAAAATAAAAAAATGCCCTACCCTATTCTAAATTACTAAAGTTCAAAGCTCTTTTACCTTACCAGCCCTGAACAGGGCCCTTTGCGGGGCATGCCCCAAGAAGTTCAGCTCTTTTGCCTGTAAAAAAAAACATACAATACCCCCCCCCAACATTACAACCCACCACCCACATACCCCTAATCTAACCCAAACCCCCCTTAAATAAACCAGGCATGTCACGGTTAACATGTATTTCTTACCTCTTGATGATCTTGTTACTGGACCAATAAAATCAATTTGTATATCTGACCATGGCATTACTATCCCCCTTTTCTGCAATGGCGCTCTATGCGTTGGTGCAGTGGGTTGGAACTGTGGGCAGATCAAACACCCTTGACAGTAGGTTTGAACATCTTTCAACATGTGTGGCCAAAAATCATAATCACGCAATATTTCATACGTGAGTTTGGCACCACGATGACCAGATGTGGGAGCATCATGGGCATGTTGAAGCATTAGACCTCTGAACTTGGTGGGTACTATCCACTGCTGGATGCCAGTTTTGGAAGTTCTAATTAACAAACCATCCTGTAACTTGAATTGTGATCTAGATTTTATTAAGATTCTAAGATCTTCCTTGCCAATACAATCATCTTTTGAGATGGGATTGCTTTCAGAATCTTCTATGTGTTTATAGAAGATGCCTACAATGGGGTCTTCTTTTTGACTAGTGATCAGGTCCTCACTAGGAGAATCCTGACTTCATTGTACCAAGTTAGGCTCACTTTGTTGTTTTGCCTGGTTTCTGGTAATGGCTTCCACCTGAATTGCACCCATTAAGTGGTCAATATTAAGGAGTTCTCCAATTATGGCTCCTTGTTTGGCTAATGAATCCGCAAGGTCATTGCCTTCCTTATCCGGACCTAGAACTCTGGAATGACCCTTGGTCTTTTTCCAGTGTATGGTTAAATCATTGGATACCACCAGATTGTCAATCTCGCAGAATAACTTGCCATGCTTGACTGGTTTGTTATTGCTTTTCTGCATGCCATTTCTCTTCCAAGTTGGCAGGTATTCAACAAAACTGTCACGCACATAATTTGAGTCAGTTATGATCACAAATTCATGAATACCATGTTCAATAGCCATTTCAATGGTTTTGAAAACAGCAGTGAGTTCTGCAACTTGACTGGATCTTGGTCCAATGTTGAAACCTATAGATATATTTGGGAATCCATTTGTCCCAGTTATACCAATGCCAGCGACTAATCTGCGCTCATTACCAATAGTGGCATGGTAAGAACAACCATCAACATATACCCAAGGTAATGTTTGACAATGGTCCTCATTGTACATTTTATATGGGGAAAGCAATTGTTCCTCCAGAAAATCATCTTCTGATAATTCTTCCCCAGGATCTCTAGCAGTACAGTCGTGGAGCTCAGCAAGCCCTTGTGCGACTGGATTCTTTTTATTCTGCTTGTAGCTAATTTCTAAGGGCCAGCCTTGTAAGGAAAGAGTCCACGCTGTTATGCGGCAATTAGACAAATTCCCATTTCTTATTCTCTCACTTTGCAAATAAAGCAAAGGCTGGTGGGCCGTTTCTACAATAATTTTCTCGCCCTGTATATAGCTGCGGAAATTTTGTAGAGCCCATACAGTAGATAAGAGGGCTTTTTCGCAATCGTTAAACTTTATTTCTACTGGGGATAGATTTTTGCTCGCATAAGCAATGGCTTTGTTTAAATTATCATGCTTTTGGTATAAAACAGCACTCATGCTTATATCTGTGTAACCTGTCTCTAAGAAGAAAGGTTTACCACCCTCAGGGTATGCTAGGCAAGGTGCTTGAGTGAGTTTTTTCTTCAGCTCTCTGATGGCTGTCTCTTGAGACTCACTCCAGTGCCATTTCACATCTTTCTTTAGAAGAAGTAGTAGTGGTTTAGCTAATTCTGCATAATTATCAATGAATTTGCGAGAATAATTTGTCATACCCAGGAATGATCTCAATTCCTTTAAGTTAGTTGGGTTTTTAGAATTCATTATAGCTTCCACCTTTTTCTTCTGGGGATTTAATCCTTCAGAGGTAACTTCATGTCCCAAGAAGTTTACACAAGTGCGGCACCATTGAGCTTTTTGCAGGGATAATTTGACACCTGCCCTTTTAAGTTGGCTGAGGATGTGTTTAAGCTCTGCAACGTGTTTTTCAAAGTCTGTGCTTTTGATTAAAACATCATCAACATAAGATAAGGTCCCCCTTTCCAGTGCATCAGGCATAGCCTTATGCATGAATACAGCAAATTCATGTCCAGAATTTATGTATCCAATTGGAAGTCTCTGGAATGCATATTGGACCTTTTGGAAAGAGAACGCTAGCTTATATTGGTCCTCTTCATGTACCTTTATGGTCCAGTATCCCTGTGCACAATCAATGGCAGTGAATATTTTGGATCCCTGCATTTGTGCTAGGCACTGGTCAAAGTATGGTACAGGCCAGCCAGACATGTATACTCGTTTGTTTAGCTGTCTTAAGTCAGCACACAAACGCCATTGTCCATTGGGCTTAAGGACACCTAGAATAGGATTATTATAAGAGCTGTGCACCTGTCTGATAATACCTCTTTCTTCCAAATTCCGTATGATCTCTGCAAGAGAATCATATGAGGCTAAGTGAAGTCTGTATTGTTTAACAAAGACAGTTGGTGCATTAGGATCTGTTTGTATCCTTGCAATGTGCAAGTCTGTAGTACCACAGTCATAAGAATCCTTAGCAAAAATATCCTTGTATTCCATCAGGAGTTCTCGCAGCTGTTGGCGTTTATCATCGCTGGAACAGCCATTAACTAAGGATATTTGCTCTTCGACTATTTGCTGAAATCCTGGAAAGATTTCAGGCTGTCCTATTTCATAGGCTTCCTCCAACCTAGAGGTGAGATCCCCTTGGTTATAGTTAACATTGCTCCCATGACTCTGGGTATTGGGGTAATCTTGCTGTTTGATTGGCTGATCAAACACTTGAAAGGCTTCTTCAATTTTACAGATGCCTTCCTCTGAGCTGAAGGGATAAATAGACTGAATATTAAATAGACCCTCTGGCATAGATGCACAGGATTGTTCTATTAATTGTTCTTCAGTTAAGTATCCTTCAGGTATTAGCCCAATTACATTATTCTGGAATCCAAAAGTGTAATAACTTGATTCCAGTGCATATCCTATGGTAGTTCCCTTGGATAATGTTATATCCTGCGGGGTCATGTTATGCACAACAATATGTATTGGAACAGTTCCAATATTCACCATAGGAGTGTAGGTTACTGTGACACCCAGATTTTGTATTCTATGGGAGAGGCAAATCAGTGTTTCAGAAGTTTTTAATTTCTGACCTCTCTTTACCTGTAAGGGTAAAAGAAATTTATCAGCCCCAGCAGGAATTATAACATTGCTAGATACCTGCATATTCACAGCATATGGCAATTGCTGGTTTGACTTCAGAGCTGCATTTTCATCCTGAAATACTTCAGGGTCCCCCTTTAACCTGCTCCAGAGGCAAGAGTTAATCAAATCTATTTGTATGGCATATCTATGTAAGATATCATTGCCAATGTATATTTGATTATGGGGAGTATTTAAAACTAAAAACAGGTGCTTCACTGATTTATTACCAATGGAGATAGATAATAAGCACTTAGCTGTGATGTTATAGCTTTCAGACCTGTCATCCAGGCCGTTGACACAGTGGTCTTGGGGAGAAAGATATTTAATCACTTTAGGTTCAGCTATTTGCACTAATAAACCTTCGCTTATATAACTAGCTTCCTGTTTTAAGTTTATTTTAGCATACTTGGTTTTACCAAGGTCATGTACTTGTATAGGGATAAATAGATCCTCTTTAACTCTCTCAATCCCTGTGAGGTATTGAGTGTGGCCTCCCCCCTTAGGGATTTTATGGTCCCCCTTGTGGAGTGATATGTTTAATACATCGCCATCTAGGGAGATATTCGCTATCTTTCCGGGCGAAATTTTAAAAGTATTACCATCAGAGCCACTAAAAGGAGTCTGATCATCTATTTGTAGAATAGTGATTTCAGGTACAGAATTATTCCTGAAATGAATCTCCACAGCATCTGGTTTCTCTTCCACCACGTGACAGCTATGTCGGGCGTGAGATATACCAGATTTTTCATAATTGATAGGCCGTTTAACTTGTGACCAAATTACATTATTTATGCAATCAATTATGGTGCTTAATCATTTCAGGAGATCACTACCAATAATTAAACGATCAGTTGGCAGATCCACTATAATGACAGGGTGTCTTATGACCCTGTTCCCCAATTTAAATTTTAACCAGGCAGTACCGTAAACTTTTAGGGAGTCACCCCCAACACCTATTAGAGAACCGTCAAATTCTTTTATTTTAGGTTTGTGGGGTGTTAGCTCATTTAGCTGTGTGTTGTACCTGTGGGATAAGATAGTGGCCTGTGACCCAGTGTCAATTAACCCCTGATAGGGTTGGAGACTGAATCTTGCAGCTCAACTAATACATAATATCTTCCTGCAGTTTCTACCATTTCACACAAAGTTGGCGTTAGCATACCTTTGTGGGCTTCGCCGCGTGTTACCTGAATTCGCCGTGACATTCATTGCAGAGGAATTTTCATACCTACCTGTTTCCCCTATGACAAGGTCAGCTGGATTCTTTTGTACTGCATCTGTGGAAATAAGGTTAAGAGAGTGCTGCAAAGGAAGAAATTTGTTAATTTTTCCCGGATGAGGTTGCTTGTCATCACGGCTAAATCGTCCGTTTCCGGTCTGTGGGGAGAGAACATGATTAGTATCATTGATATTTATTACTACATTTTGTATATCTCTCCCCTCCCCTTCAGGTGATACTGCAGTATTTATGACTGGGCCTGTGGTCCACTGCTGACCACTGGCTGTACCCCTAAAAAAGTATTGTTCGGTTGCTGAGCCGTAGATTTTTGACTCATATTAGCGATTTGTTCGCTCAACCGATTTAACTGGGTAAACAGCATATCTACCTGATTGTACAAGTTACCTCTACCCCTGGCCCTATCTCTTGGTGCCCCATTGTACTGATTCCTGGACCATTGGGTTCCCTCAGAATCAGGGCCGCTATTTCTATTCTGGCGTGGTTGCCCCTGGGGTTCAGCTTGCTCAGTATTAGTACTTTGGGGAGCATTATATACCTGGAGTGTCTGGTTACCCTGAGAATATCTTCGCCGTCTATTGTATCTACCCTTGCGTGGATACCAATTATTTGGTGAGTATTCTCTTTGTGAGTAATTATTCACCTGATTATGTCCCCCACTTTGGTTATAGTCTCCCTGCGCCTCAACCTGTGTAGGGGAGGGGGCAGAGTTAGACCTCTGTGGAGATGGCCTGTTTTGACTGGCCACCTCTGCATAAGTTCTCTTTTTAGACTCCAAATTGAGGGGGCTAGGTGACACCCTAGTTTCTGCCACAATTTTGGGTTTTGACTCCTTTTTCACTCCCTGTTCACTGGATTGCTGAATAGAGTATAATTTTGTACTCTCTTTGATCAGCCATTCCAATGAGCAGTCCTCATCAAAATCTCTAGATAAATTAATTTTGATGGGTGTAGGCAGTGCTTCAAAAAATAAATTTACAAATTCTGAGCCATCAAATCTGGGATTATCTTCAGCCATACTGTACGCATTTTTCAATACAGAAAGGAATTCGATTGGACTCTGATTCGCACGACACTTTAAACCATATACCGCTATTTTCGCGGCAGTTTTAGTGCGATATTGTCCGAATTCTTTTCTGCATTGTCGTTTTACCCCATTCCAGGAATGAATATTCATATCCTTTAGTGAAGCAAAGAATTTGTGGTGTTTACTGTCAAATACCCAAGGCAGAAATTCAATTTTCAATTTCTCACTCGTAACATTCATTATAGCTAACGCATTTTCAAAAGCCTGTAAATGATCAATTACAGATGTTGTTCCCTTATTGGAGAATATAGGTACTGCGCGTTGTACGAAGGTGATTATTTTATGGGAATCATAGACTTTATCTGACTTACTTTGGGCTTCTGTGTTAGAGTTTCCCTCCCCCGCACCAGCTGCGCTACAGCAGTCCTCTGGATTTACATCATGAGGTAACTGCCTATTTGGTAAATCTATTTCTGACCCGTTAGGGGTCATTTGTCTATACTGTTCCATATGTTTTTGTACCTCGTCCCTGACGCGTTCGCTAAAGGAGTTAGCATTATTTGCATTATTCTCACTGTTAATATAAGGGTTTTCATTATGGCGATATGACCTTTTTAAATCGCTTAATTCTCTCTGGCTTTGAGCAAGCTGTTTATTTAAATCTTGTATCTGTGCGAGTAAGTCGATGTTATGCTTATCTAAGGCGGCTAGGTTTTGGGCAAATTCATCCATTTTATTTTTGGCTATTTTTAAACCCTCTTCGCGTCTGCGCGAGGAACGAATACTATTTTCTAGCTCCTGTATTTGCAATCGTTTGTCTGTGACACAAAACGACATTTCGTCAATCATGCATATTAAGAGGGGCCAAGATTTTAGTATTAGTTCCTCTCGCTTTTTGGGAGTTTTGCATTGATTAATCATTAATAATTCCTGGAAGAATTCATTCTCTTCATTCCACATATTATTAACGGTAATATTTTTAGCCCTAGTTTCAAGCATATCCATAAAATCATTTAATTCACCCGCAATATTAAACTTCCCTTTAATGTAACTTAAGATATCTTTCTTAAGGACTTGACATTTAGTAATAGGTATGGTAATGGGACCATTTTCATCGCTATGTATAGAATTAAATGAGTCACTTCTGGCTACAGACATTATTATATTGGTTTAGTATTTAGTTGAATTAAAACGCTAATACAATTTTTGCCAATAAAAAGAGAGAAAAGAAATTTATATTTTAAAAAAAAAAATAGTATTAATTTTGAAATATGAAAAATTAATATTTCAAAATATGAAAAAATAATATTTTTGATTAACTTTGAAAATATGAAAGATTAATATTTTTGATTAATTTTGAAATATGAAAAAATATATTTTTATTAATTTTTCAAAAATTAATCTTTAATAATACTTCAAGATATTAATATCAATCTCGAAATATGAAAATCAATATTTCAACTCTTCAAAAATTATATCTTCAAAATATTAATATCGAAATATGAATTTATTTTTTTTCTTTTATAATAATTTCTATTTACTACGAATATATTATATCAAATATGATGGAATATAAATAAATCTCAAAACAGTGCCTCCAATTATTATGTCAGTATATTTATGAAAATCTTAGTGGTGCAATCCAAATAATATATCAGCTTATGGCAGGGTTATAATTCCAATACAAATAATAATTTTCCTTAAATATAGATACCCTTAATCAACATGCACCTACTAGACCATACAATTAATATAAATATCTGAATTATTTTATTTAGTTAATATCCATAAACATATTGAAATATATTTGCAATAAAAGAAATATGAAATAAATTTATATGCGCTTGAAAACCGACTATTAAGATATGCTATCCTTCTTACAAAACCCAGAAAAATATACCTTCACAATTCAGCCTTATTTACAAATAGCCTTTTATTTATTTAACACAATGGGACTAAAAACCTTTAACATCCAAGCAATACAATTCTAAACAGTGTTTATAAAACAATAGGATAATATATATATTCTGCTATTTAACTGCAATTTATCCTAATACAATATTGACTTAAAACACCGGAACTTTCATAGATAAATCACTTAGTCTACCAGATACAAATTTAAACAATACCTAGGCTTATAAAATATTAACTTGAAATACAAATTGCTTCTTTAAATCTTTTAACTGTACTTTAAACTGTAGTGACTTAGAATTTAACTAATAGTTTTACCAATAGCCTTGAATACGTTACCAGAGTAAAAAGCAGTCGATATCCAATATTCCTTGGTAGGAATTATTTTACCTCAGATCACCAATAAGTGTATATCGCAATCAATGAGAAAGGTAGATTAGCTTTGCTCAAGTAAAGTGGTATTTCACGCCCAGCAGGAACCAGTTACAAGTTTTAGCTTCAGCAGAAAATCTGTCCTTCTCTCTATTGCATTCACTTTTTATTTAGTTTTCCATCATGGGTAAATTGTGGGTGGCCCTCCTGGTCCCTTCTGATTGGATATTTGGAATACCTGATTGGATTGGCCCTTAACGGAGTTGAGCATGTTTACTATGGTAACGCATCTTTTGAACAGTAATTCCCTTAACTGTCCTACCGGTATTGGCCCTTAGGTGGCATCATTACAATCAGACATAGCAATACATTCAATACTATTTCTAAACATTTTACACTTAAATCAGTATTTCTATGAAATGGTTATTCATTTTATCATAATTTACTGCAACAACTATTCACAATATTTGTTTTGGACAAGTTATATCTTAATGAATTTTCTGATCATTTTGATATGAAACATCAAATACATCTAACATTATATTAAAATAATTTATATTTCATTTAGCCTAACAAAAAAATGTATATTTCATAGTCATATCACATCAAAGTAACTTCCATATCTTCATCTCACTATATTTTAAAAGATGTATTTAAAACTTTATAAACATTTATTGCACATTCATATGATATGACTTATTTCACCTCACGCAGGCACTCCATCTGAAATAAAGTAATAAGTGTCATTAATTATTTCCTTCCAGGTCCACAAATATTTATTTAAAAACACAGAGGTTAAGATATTCAATGCTTTCAAAATATACATATAAATATATATATATATATATATATATATATATATATATATATATATATATATATATATATATATATCTCATATCCACTAAAATATATACAGTTGTTTTGAAATCATAATGTAAGCCATGTGTATTCACTGTGTGCTGTATGTTCAGAGTCACACCTTAGCATTTGTCTGTGTTTTCTCTGTGTTATCTTAATCACCACATCTGTTATATTCCAGGGTTAGTAATCACACAGCATGAGCCACTCAAACAAATCTGTGCTAATTACCAGTCCCTTTTGAAAAATGCCTGCATTTTTCACATCTCTTCAGACGGATCGGCATCTTCCTTGGAGGAAACCCATATATGGGCCTGTATCCTGAAACTGTGTTAGTTTCCAGTTCCTTGCTAAATTATACAATTGCATAATTTAGCATATTGAGTGTGTAAGATCTCCCAGAAATAATCCTTTGTTCTCATTTTAGCCAGGAATGTTTCCTGTGCAATTGAAGAAGTGGGGGAGAACTAAACCTGTTTGAAATTAGTTCTTCTGAATGCAATGAGTTATTTTCTACTGATCAGTGAAAATATCTGATCAAAGATACAGATTTATTAATCTTGAAATATATGATTAAAATATATATTTATTAACCTCACATATACCTCAACAATGGGAAACATCTTTTTAAAAGCAGGAGGGGGAGAGAACGGAACACCTGGTCTATCCCATTCCTTAGTAATAATTTCCAAGAACCTCTTAGGGACTGGAAAGACATCAGTGTAAACAGGCACTGCAAAGTATTTGTCCATTTTACACAGTTTCTCTGGAACTACAATGGGGTCACAGTCATCCAGAGTAGCTAAAACCTCCCTGAGCAATAAGAGGAGGTGTTCAAGCTTAAATTTAAAGGCTGTCATTTCAGAATCGGACTGAAGTAACGTCTTCCCTGAATCTGAAATCTCACCCTCAGATAGCAACTCCCTTGCCGCGGCTTCGGAGCATTGTGAGGGTATATCGGACATAGCTACTAAAGCGTCAGAAAGCTCTGTATTTGTTCTAGCCCCAGAGCTGTCTCGCTTTCCTTGTAACCCTGGCAGTCTGGACAATACCTCTGTGAGGGTAACATTCATTACTGCCGCCATGTCCTGTAAGGTAAACGCATTGGACGCGCTAGATGTACTTGGCGTCACTTGAGTGGGAGTTAAAGGTTCTAACACGTGGGGAGAGCTAGATGGCATAACCTCCCTTTTGTCAGTCTGAGAAACCTCTGGTGATAAATCTTTAAATGCCATAATATGGTCTTTATAATTTATAGAAATTTCAGTACATTTGGTACACATTCTAAGAGGGGGTTGCACAATGGCTTCTAAACATATTGAACACGGCGTGTCCTCTATGTCAGACATGTTTAACAGACTAGTAATGAGACCAGCAAGCTTGGAAAACACTTTAATAAATGTGAAACAGTAATTAAACAAAAACGGTACTGTGCCTTTAAGAGAAAAAAACTATCACATAAACTGCAAAACAGTGTTAAAAAGTAGTAAACTCTTCGAAATTTTTACAGTGTGTATAAGGGACTAAAGCAGCATTGCACCCACTTGCAAATGGATGATTAACCCTTTAGGCCCCAAACCGGATTTGAAAAACGTTAAAAACCGTTAATAAACAGATAAACACCTTGCCACAGCTCTGCTGTGGCTCCTACCTGCACTCAAATACGATTTAGGGAAGAAATAAGCCCTCTATAGTGGTCCTCAGATGCCAGAGGACTCCTTTAGGGAAGCTGCATGTCTCAGTCTGAATAAGAACTGCACATCTAGAGCGTGAAAATAGGCCCCTCCCACCATGCACTCGATGTCAGAGGGCCTTAAGAAAATACTCCTAGGAGTATCTGACTAGCCATGTGGAAACTAGGCCCCAAAAAAACGATTTATCACCCTCAGAGAAAAAACGTTCTTTCTATATAACATGTAAACGTTTTGTCACTAAGAAATATGAGCTTTAACATGAATATTACCCTTATTTGTAAGCATGATCCCAGTCGTTGTTAAATCACTGCATCAGGCTTACCTCGATTATAAGAGGCTCTGTCAGCATTTTCTAGATCTTATCATCTCTATAGAAATAAATATACTGAACATACCTCAAAGCAGGTAAACTGCAAACCGTTCCCCCAACTGAAGTCTTTCCCATACTCTTCAGTTATGCGTGAGAACATCAATGGACCTTAGTTACAAACCGCTAAGATCATCAACCTCCAGGCAGATTCTTCTTCTAATTTCTGCCTGGGAGTAAAACAGTACGACGCTGGTACCGTTTAAAAATAACAAACTCTTGATTGAAGTTAAAAACTACACTAAGTCACCACATATCTCTTGATACTTCCTATCTTGTCGAGAGTTGCAAGAGAATGACTGGGAGTGGCAGTTAGGGGAGGAGCTATATAGACACATTAGCAAAAGATGAACTGAAATATTTGGAATGAAAATCTCAACAAAAGTAATTCAGCAGAGCATCCAAAAGACAAGATCAGCCACCCTTCCAGCTAACACAGGAGAATCACACATTAGGCTACTGGAGAGGACATACACCACACCAAAACTATATAAAAAATGGGTTTCACAGGCGACAGGGTGCTGTCCAAAATTTTCAAAACAAGAAGCTGACCTGCCATACATGATCTGGAAATGCCCAAAACTATATACATTCTGGGGCATGTTAATTCATTGGCTAAACACAACAATACATTTGGAGATAGAATGGTCCCCCTCAATTATGGTGTTTTTGTCCCCTTCCAAAGCAATACCAACACAGGTAAAATCATTAGTCCACAACGTGATCTTACAAGCGACAAATTTGATTTTCTGAAACTGGTTTAAAAAATAGGTATCTATTCTAACACAATTAAAACACAATATCCAAAAACAGATGATGCATGGACAAGCAGACACTTTAAGAGACATGCAAGGCAGAACCCCACACTTCATGAAAAAATGGGGACCACACCTGCAACAGCTAGATGAGAATATACAAAAATAGGTTCTTTATCCACTTAGGAACACAGAATACCTACTGGAAGCACAGATAAGAGGGGAATGGCAAGTAGTGTTAACAGACAGATAAGATATAAAGTTAGTATTATCTGAACAATATACCTGGAGGGGAAGGAGAGCCGTGAACCAGGTATACTTAGAAAAACCCAAATCTATAGATTCCCTCATTGGAGAAGTCACAAGTTTTAGTCGTAGGGACTTTCCCAGAATACAAAAGACGTTAAGGAGATATAAATTGGGGAGACTGGCACCCCGGAAGGTCAGAGGTCCTGGTGATAACCAAAAGATGGTGATAATAAAAGTGTTCATTAATGCTGTTAATTATAAACAGTTACTGTGCTTAAAAAGTGAGACTTTTGGGATTAAGGGATTATATTGAAGGCTCTCAGGAAACCCAGAGTATGAACAATATGTAAGAGGGGAGAGGGAAAAAGGGAGGGGGATTAAAGAGAAAATGAGGTGACATGGAACTCTGAGACTAACTAAACATAAGTATTCTATGAATAAACGATATATGGAGGCCGAATTATCAAGCCATCAACTTTGCTGCATTCGCTGGGACCAAAACGCTCGCCTAACATCGCCTAACATTGCGGCTGCAGACCTGAATACGATCTCCATATTTATCAAAAAAGCCTGCAAAAAGCTGCGCACCAAGTACGGGGCGATGAGCAGCGGACTGTTGTTAACTAACAGTTATCAATCTCGCTGCTATTCGGCTTTTTACCAACTTTATTTATACCCTGTCACTAAACACTGCCACTATACTAAAATGTTTAACCCCTATCCCGTCACTCCCGGAGCCCACAGCAAGTTTAATAAAGCTATTAACCCCTATCCTGCCGCTCCTGGTGCCCACCACAACTTTAATAAAGCTATTAACCCCTATCCCGATGCTCCTGGACCCCTCCGCAACTAAATAAATGTATTAACCCCTATCCCGCCACTCCAGGAGCACACCGCAACTTTAATAAAGCTATTAACCCCTATCCTGCTGCTCCCGGACCCCTCTGCAACTAAATAAATGTATTAACCCCTATGCTGCCGCTCCCGGAGCCCACCGCAACTTTAATAAAGCTATTAACCCCTATCCTGCTGCTCTGGATGAAGACTTCTGCCCGCTTGGATGAAGACTTCTGCCGGCTTCGCTGAGGACTTATGCCGCTTGGATGAGGATGGATGTCCGGTCTTCGAAAACTGTAAGTGGATCATCGGTGGTTAGTGTTAGGTTTTTTTAAGGGTTTATTGGGTGGGTTTTAATTTTAGGTTAGGGACTTTGTGCAGTAAAAGAGCTAAATGCCATTTTAAGGGCAATGCCCATACAAATGCCTAGAATAGTTAGGGTAGGTTAATTAATAGTTTAATATAGTTTAATGTAATTCTAAAGGTAAGTTTTAATTTATTATAAGATAGGGATGAGTTAATATTTAATGTAAAGTTAGCGGGTTGTTAGGTTTAGGGGTTAATAGCTTAATTTAGTTTATGGCGATGTGGGGGGGCTGGTTGTTTAGGGGTTAATAGGTTTAGTTAGTGGTAGTGATGTGGGAGGCCAGGGGTTTAGGGGTTAATAATTTTATTACAGTTGCGGCGGGGTCCGGAAGCGGTGGTATAGGGGTTAATACATTTATTTAGTTGTGGCGGGGTCCGAGAGTGGCAGGATAGGGGTTTATAGCTTTATTAAAGTTTCAGTGGGCTCCGGGAGCGGCGGGATAGGGGTTTTTACATATATTTAGTTGCGGTGGACTACGAGAGCGGCAGAATAGGGGTTAATACATTTTATTTAGTTGCGTGGAGTCCGGGAGCGGCGGGATAGGGGTTAATAACATTATGTAGGTGGCGGCGATGTTGGGGTGGCAGATTAGGGGTGTTTAGACTCGGGGGTTATGTTAGGGTGTTAGGTGTAAACTTTACTGTTTTTTTACCATAGAAATCAATGGGATATCTGGCAACATTGAACATGAGCTTTCGCTGCTTTCAGACTTCCATTGATTCCTATGGAATCCGCGGCCTCCAGGGTGGCGGATTGAAAACCAGGTACGCTGGGCCGGAATAGTGGCGAGCGTACCTGTTAGAAATTTGATAACTTGGAGAGGTTGTCAGATAGTGCCAAATTTGTATTCCGAACATCTGAAATGATGTAAGCATTGATTTGCGTCGGATTGAGACCGGTGGATCATATGTTACGTCACAAATTTCAACTTTTGCCGGTCTATAGGCTTTGATAACGAGGTCGAATCAGGCTCGCCACAATTACGCTGTGGAATCCCAGCGTATTTGCGGTGTACAACTTGATAAATACCCCTCATGGACTCAATAGAAACATGTAAAGAGTTATACCAAGATTTATTATGTAACCTTAAAAAGTTAAACACTGGAAATGTTGTTTGTGTTTGTAACAGATGTCATCTCAATATAAATAAAGAATTAAAAAAAAACAGTTAAGCATTTAAAAGATCTGGAGTTCATTCCAAATGTGGAATTTGCATTTGGAAGCTGCTGCTGTGAACTCTCATTAAGAGACCCAAAGAACTGTCAATGCAAGCAAAGCAGGCCATCAACTAGCTTAAAAAAAGAAATCAAACCCATCGAAGAGATAGTAGAAATATTAGAGTGGCCAAATCAACAATTTGGTACATACTTAAAATGAATGAAAATACAGGTAACCTTAGCAACACCAAACAGCCTGGACAACTACGAGAGACAAATGGGGAGGATGATTGCAAAATTCTTTCCTTTGAGAAGAAAAAACCCCTTCATAACATCTAGCCAAGTTAAGAACAATCTAAGGAGGTAGATGCATCATTGTCAAAGTTTACAATCAAGAGAAGATTCATGAACGTAAATACAGAGGGTTTACCAAAAGGTGCAAACTGTTGATAAGCCTCAAAAAATAGGAAGTCCAGATTAGACTTTGCAGAAAACGTATAAAAAAAACTTGGACAGATGAAACTAAGATCAACCTGTACCAGGAAGATGGGAAGAGAAATATATGGAGAAGGAATGGATCATGATCCAAAGCATATCACATCATTTATTGAACATGGTAGAGCTAGTGTTATGGCATGGGGCTGGGCATGTATAAATGATAAATGAAGTGGCTGCTGACAGAAGCAGCACGATGAATTCAGAAGTGTATGGAGCTATACTATATGCACAGATTCAGCAAAGTGCAGCAAAACTGGTAGAGAAACATCTCACAGTACAGATAAAGAATGACCGAAGACATACTGCAAAAGCAACCAAATAGCTTTTCAAGGCAAATATGTGAAATATTGTTCAATCGCTGATTCAATCAGCTGAACTCAATCCAAGTGAACATGCATTTCTCTTGCTGATGACAAAATTAAAGCTGCAGTAAAGGTCTGTCAAAGCATCACCAGGGAGGTATCCCAGAACTTGATGATGTCCATGGGTTCCAGACTTGCAACCTAGTATTAAGAATGATAATTTTATTTTTGATCACATTAGTTTACCCAATTACTTTTGAGCACCTACATATGGGGGACTATATGTGAAAACTGCTGCAATTATTAATGGTTCACACAATATTTTTGTTAAAACCCTTAAATTAAAGCTGAAAATATGCACTTGAAACACATCTTCATTGTTTCATTTAATATCCATTGTCAAAACTATGAAAATTGTATCGCAGTCCAAATACTTATGGACCTAAATATATAACACTTGGCAGAATTGCCCTGTAAATGAAGACTGTTCTGAACTTCTGAGTAGTTCAAAGAATCATCTGGATCGTTTGGAAGCAATGACCAACCAGCAATCTAAAAATAGTTAAGAGTAAGCCTTCAGGATCCAAGATGCAAATCTTCCTGGTTGAATATGCGGTTGAATATTTGCCTGCATAATTAATTTGCATGTCCATCTAAAAAACTTGCACAAATTATCAGGTTTTTTTTTTACTTCAAGCTGCAAACATTGCTAGTGAGACTTGAATTTGGTTAGAGGGACTGAGTCCCACTGGAGACTCCATCACTAAAAAAGGTGCATGGACCTAGGCACACAAAATAAATAGGGCCAATTTTTTCACAAGGTAGAAGGTCATGATAATTAAAAACTGGCTAAAAATGTATTGGGTAATGGATTTGAATACAGTTTGCAAAGCATCATGGTATAAAGTAATCATAAAATCATTAGAAAACTTTCTGCTAAGTTTTGTTTTACATGGTTAACCTTCTAGTAGCACTGAACGTAGATGACAAATACTAAAGAATGTGAACAAATCTTTTTTTTTTTTCAGTTTCCATTAATTAAAATGAGTATTTTGTTGCATAGGTTTTGTGCTGCAAAAATTTTTGCACATCACCGAGCATCTGTCATTAAGGTTTGCAGTGTCATCTTTTTTTTATATATATATTTAATTTTTTAAACATTTTTTGTGTGCTGTGTGTGTGTGAAGATCTAGCAATTTATACATTTTTTTAAAATATATTTTTCCCAGTTGATCGCTTTCCATTATAGCTTTCATGACTTGCTAACAAGCAGTAAATGTCAAATAGCAAGTTACAGAACGAGCATTTAATATGAAAAAAACTATTCATTACAATACAAGCAATGCCTTTTAAATGAGAACATTTTAAAAATAAAAATGTCAAACTGTGCTATATGTCCTTGCATAAATTTTTTTAAAGAAAAATAAATTAAAATACTATAAATTGGCTTGCTAATTAAATCCAGATATGTAACTTTTTTTTCAAGTAATTTGAAGTCACTGAATTATACAGTGAAAAGTAGTTTTCTTCTTTCTAAGACTAATCGACAAAATAGGATATAATTTATTCAGCTGGAGAAATGCAAAAGTATTGTCACATGGTTAGGTTTATTTAGAGTTAAAATGACTTTCCAATTACGAGCTCGTTTCCATTGAGCCGTAATTTGGTTTGCGTGCACTCACAAACCGTTAAATTAACTGTTGAAAGCAATATCGTTTATCGAATGCTTCCAATGGCCCGTTATAACTCAATTTCGGCAACCAGTCACTGGCTGCCGAAAACATTATTGTGTCCGAAAAATACAGCAACATTTACACATGCATGCCAAATCTGTGCAATGAAGGCAAATGGTTAATTTAACATGTTGCTCCGAAGCCCATACAAAGCTTTTACAAAGTGTCCCAATCTGAATTACAATCAGGTATAGTTGCAACAAGGGTTCTTTTATGTTCAGAACTGTATATAAGACCATGCATATATCTTGTAAAAAAGACGCTACCTCGCTATTACTAATTGCATTAGTGTGTTGTTAATATCCCCAGATGGTGTGCAGCGTTACAGTTTGCTATATTTTGCAGCGTACAGTTTGCTATATTTTGCAGCGTACTTTCTCCTTTTTGAACAGTTTGCATTATCGTGTCCGATACAAAGTATCAGAAGCCGCTAATCTTTAAATAATACCCAGTTTCCAATGCCCGCGGAAACCGTTAATACACTATCGGAGGCTGCCGATACAGTACCAAAAATTACACCCAGCTCAACTAGGTATAAAACAGGAAAAAGGTGCTCTTTGAGACCTTTTTCCCATTGAAATCTAATCCGACACGTCAAAACCCCTGTATCCGCCTTCCCCCCAATTGCAATTTATAATAAATGTATTAACCACTAAACCGCCATGCCCCACAGCGCAAACTAGCTATTAAAACTATTAAACCCTAATCCGCCATGCCCCCATATCGCAAAGTATCTATTAAAACCATTAACCCCTAATCCGCTATGCGCCCATATCGCAAAGTATCTATTTAAACCATAAACCCCTAATCTGCCATGCCCCATATTGCAAAATATCTAATTAAACCATTAACCTCTAATCTGCCAACCCCCATATCGCAAAGTATCTATTTAAACTATTAACCCCTGATCCGCCAACCCCCATATTGCAAAGTATCTATTTAAACTATTAATCCATAATCTGCCATGCCCCACAATGCAATCTAGCCATTTAAACTATTAACCCCTAATCCGCCATGCCCCACAACGCAATCTAGCCATTTAAACTATAAACCCCTAAACCGCCATGCCCCCTTATTGCAAATAACTAATCACTAAGCCCCCTAACCTAACACCCCCTAAACTAACCCATTACATAAATTAAAATAATCCTAAATTACAATTAAAGTAATAAGTCCTAAATTACAATTAAAATAAGAAAACCTAACATTACTTTAAAAATAAAAAAACCTAAATTTAAATTAATCTAAAATTACAACAAATAAAAAAAGTCTAACATTACATAAAATAATAAACCAAATGATCAAAAATAAAAAAATTATACCTAATACCTAAGAAAATAAAAAAGCCCCCCAAAATAAAAACACCCCCTAATCTAATACTAAACTACTAATAGCCCTTAAAAGGGCCTTTTAGCAGTAAAAACCCCCACCCACCAAACCCAAAATAAAAAAAAACTAACAATAAAAAATCCTCAACTACCCATTGCCCCTAAAGGGGCATTTGTATGGGCATTGCATTTAAAAGAGCATTCAGGTCTTTTACTGCCCTTAAAGGGGCATTCAGCTCTTTTACAATTGCCCAAAATAAGTAAGTGATGAAAATATGTGGAGCATAATAATCAGCAACTAGATCAAAAAGATCAAAATGACAATCCTGAGTGGAGACCCCAGAGAAATGACATATATATATATATATAGACCGCAAAGTGAGGGTGAGACTACAATAGCTTAACGTTCAGAAAAACTGCATACAAAGTTCCATCCCTCATAAACCTGAATGTAAACACAGGGATAATATGGGGAGAACCCGGTACAGTGTCTGACCTGCAGCTGTACACTCACTCTGATTAGTGTCAGTGTAGCAGGCTCTTAGCGGTACCGACAACAGTGTGCCAGTACAAAACTGTAACAGTCCTAGAACAAAGGACTTCACTCACCCTCACAACTGTACTCCTATTGTTGCTTCACTACAACCAGTCAGCTGTGATTTCACCCAGTCGGGTATTTTCTCGAGCTCCAAACACAGCCGATAACAATCCGATATCAACTCTCACAGAACGCTATTCAGCTCCTGTATGCGGTCTTAGCATGTGACCGGTAAAGGGCCAATTCACGAAATCTAAATTCTGACGTCATCTGTTGAAGTGAGTCAACGCTATGGATAAACTATGGGGGGTAGTTATCAAGCCGTCAACCTCAAATACGCTGGAATTCCGCAGCGTATTTGTGACGAGGCTGATTCGCCTTAGTTATCAAAGGCTCGAGACCGGCAAAAGTAGAATTTTGTGACGTAAGCTTCGATCCGCCGGACTCAGTCCGACACAGATCGATTCTTACGTCACTCCAGATGTTCCGCACACAAGTGCGGCACATTCTCACTACTTTTGCTAGCTATCAAAAAACTAGCAGGTACGCTCGGCACTTTTCCGGCCCAGCGTACCTGGTTTTCAATCCGCCACCCCTGGAGGCGGCGGATCCCATAGGAATCAATGGGAGTCTGACCATAGCGAAAGTACAAGTTCGCTGCTGACAGACATCCCATTGATTCCTATGGGAGCTGTCTACACCTAACACCCTAACATGTACCCCGAGTCTAAACACCGCTAATCTGACCCCCCCTACACCGCCGCAACTAAATAAAGTTATTACCCCCTAAACCGCCGCTCCCGGAGCCCACCGCAAGCTACTCTATACATATTAACCCCTAAACCGCCGCTCCCGGAGCCCACCGCAAGCTACTCTATACATATTAACCCCTAAACCGCCGCTCCCGGAGCCCACCGCAACTATAATAAATGTATTAACCCCTAAACCGCCGCTCCCTGAACCCGCCGCAACCTATATTAAATGTATTAACCCCTAATCTGCCCCCCCTACACCGTCGCCACCTATAATAAATTTATTAACCCCTATCCTGCCCCCCACTACGCCGCCGCCACTGTAATAAAATTATTAACCCCTAAACCTAAGTCTAACCCTAACCCTAACGCCCCCTAACTTAAATATTAATTAAATAAATCTAAATAAATTAACTCTTATTAACTAAATGAATCCTATTTAAAACTAAATACTTACCTTTAAAATAAACCCTAATATAGCTACAATATAAATAATAATTATATTATAGCTATCTTAGGATTTATATTTATTTTACAGGTACCTTTCAATTTATTTTAACCATGTACAATAACTATTAAATAGTTATTAACTATTTAATAGCTACCTAGCTAAAATAAAGAGAAATGTACCTGTGAAATAAATCCTAACCTAAGTTACAATTACACCTAACACTACACTATACTTTAATAAATTATTCCTATTTAAAAATAAATACTTACCTGTAAAATAAACCCTAAGATAGCTACAATGTAATTAATACTTATATTATATCTATCTTAGGATTTATATTTAGTTTACAGGTATCTTTGTATTTATTTTAGCTAGTTAGAATAGTTATTAAATAGTTATTAACTATTTAATAACTACCTAGCTAAAAGAAATACAAAATTACCTGTAAAATAAATCCTAACTTAAGTTACAATTAAACCTAATACTACACTATCATTAAATTAACTAAATAAACTACCTACAAATAACTACAATGAAATACAATTACATAAACTAACTAAAGTACAAAAAATAAAAAAAGCTAAGTTACAAAAAATAAAAAAATAAGTTACAAACATGTTAAAAATATTACAACAATTTTAAGCTACTTACACCTAATCTAAGCCCCCTAATAAAATAACAAACCCCCCCAAAATAAATAAAATCCCTACCCTATTCTAAATTACATAAATTTCAAAGCTCTTTTACCTTACCAGCCCTTAAAAGGGCCATTTGTGGGGGCATGCCCCAAAAAGTTCAGCTCTTTTGCCTGTAAAAGAAAAATACAACCCCCCCCAACATTAAAACCCACCACCCACATACCCCTAATCTAACCCAAACCCCCCTTACAAAAACCTAACACTAATCCCCTGAAGATCATCCTACCTTGAGTCGTCTTCACTCAGCCGAGCCACCGATGGAACTGAAGAGGACATCCGGAGCGGAAGAAGTTAATCCTCCAAGCGGCGCTGAAGAAATCTTCCATCCGATGAAGTCATCATCCAGGCGGCGCTGAAGAAGTCTTCGATCCGGCCGATGTCATCTTCAAAGAGGCGCTGAAGAGGTCTTCTATCCGGGCGAAGTCATCTTCCAAGCCGGGTCTTGAATCTTCCTTCCGCCGACGCGGAACCACCTTCTTCACCGACGGACTACGACGAATGACGGCTCCTTTAAGGGACGTCATCCAAGATGGCGTCCCCTCAATTCCGATTGGCTGATAGGATTCTATCAGCCAATCGGAATTAAGGTAGGAAAAATCTGATTGGCTGATGGAATCAGCCAATCAGATTGAGCTCGCATTCTATTGGCTGTTCCGATCAGCCAATAGAATGCGAGCTCAATCTGATTGGCTGATTGGATCAGCCAATCGGATTGAACTTGAATCTGATTGGCTGATTCCATCAGCCAATCAGATTTTCCTACCTTAATTCCGATTGGCTGATAGAATCCTATCAGCCAATCGGAATTGAGGGGACGCCATCTTGGATGACGTCCCTTAAAGGAGCCGTCATTCGTCGTAGTCCGTCGGTGAAGAAGGTGGTTCCGCGTCGGCGGAAGGAAGATTCAAGACCCGGCTTGGAAGATGACTTCGCCCGGATAGAAGACCTCTTCAGCGCCTCTTTGAAGATGACATCGGCCGGATCGAAGACTTCTTCAGCGCCGCCTGGATGATGACTTCATCGGATGGAAGATTTCTTCAGCGCCGCTTGGAGGATTAACTTCTTCCGCTCCGGATGTCCTCTTCAGTTCCATCGGTGGCTCGGCTGAGTGAAGACGACTCAAGGTAGGATGATCTTCAGGGGATTAGTGTTAGGTTTTTGTAAGGGGGGTTTGGGTTAGATTAGGGGTATGTGGGTGGTGGGTTTTAATGTTGGGGGGGGTTGTATTTTTCTTTTACAGGCAAAAGAGCTGAACTTTTTGGGGCATGCCCCCACAAATGGCCCTTTTAAGGGCTGGTAAGGTAAAAGAGCTTTGAAATTTATGTAATTTAGAATAGGGTAGGGATTTTATTTATTTTGGGGGGGTTTGTTATTTTATTTGGGGGCTTAGATTAGGTGTAAGTAGCTTAAAATTGTTGTAATATTTTTAACATGTTTGTAACTTATTTTTTTATTTTTTGTAACTTAGCTTTTTTTATTTTTTGTACTTTAGTTAGTTTATGTAATTGTATTTCATTGTAGTTATTTGTAGTTAATTTATTTAGTTAATGTAATGATAGTGTAGTATTAGGTTTAATTGTAACTTAAGTTAGGATTTATTTTACAGGTAATTTTGTATTTCTTTTAGCTAGGTAGTTATTAAATAGTTAATAACTATTTAATAACTATTCTAACTAGCTAAAATAAATACAAAGTTACCTGTAAACTAAATATAAATCCTAAGATAGCTATAATATAATTATTAATTACATTGTAGCTATCTTAGGGTTTATTTTACAGGTAAGTATTTATTTTTAAATAGGAATAATTTATTAAAGTATAGTGTAGTGTTAGGTGTAATTGTAACTTAGGTTAGGATGTATTTCACAGGTACATTTCTCTTTATTTTAGCTAGGTAAGCTATTAAATAGTTAATAACTATTTAATAGCTATTGTACCTGGTTAAAATAAATTGAAAGGTACCTGTAAAATAAATATAAATCCTAAGATAGCTACAATATAATTATTATTTATATTGTAGCTATATTAGGGTTTATTTTATAGGTAAGTATTTAGTTTTAAATAGGATTCATTTAGTTAATAAGAGTTAATTTATTTAGATGTATTTAATTAATATTTAAGTTAGGGGGCGTTAGGGTTAGGGTTAGACTTAGGTTTAGGGGTTAATAATTTTATTACAGTGGCGGCGGCGTAGTGGGGGGCAGGATAGGGGTTAATAAATTTATTATAGGTTGCGGCGGGTTCATGGAGTGGCGGTTTAGGGGTTAAACTATTTATTTAGTTGCGGAGAGGTGCGGGATCAGCAGGATAGGGGTTAATAATTTTATAATAGAGGGCGACGGTATAGGGGGGGCAGGATAGGGGTTACTAGGTATACTGTAGGTGGCAGCGGTGTCCGGGAGCGGCAGTTTAGGGGTTAATACATTTATATGACTTGCGGCGGGGTCTAGGAGCGGCGGTTTAGGGGTTAATACATTTATAAGACTTGCGGCGGGGTCTAGGAGCGGCGGTTTAGGGGTTAATACATTTATAAGAGTTGCGGCAGGGTCTAGGAGCGGCGGTTTAGGGGTTAGTAACTTTATTTAGTTGCGGGGGGCTCCGGGGGCGCCGGTATAGGGGGTAGAACAGTGTAGTTTAGTGTGAGTGCTTAGTGACAGGCTAGCAATAAAGCTGGGAAAAAACCGAAGGGCAGCGAGATCGGATGAGTGATAACTGTCACAGTCCGCTGCTCATCGCCCCGCGGCTTTTTGACAGCTTTATTTGATAACTTAGGCGAACGTATTCAAGGTCCGCGGCGGCGAAGGTAGGCGAGCTTAGGCGGACGTATTGGGCCGGCGAAGCCAGAAAAGTAGACGGCTTGATAACTACCCCCCTATGTGTGTACTTGCAGCTAAACAAATGCTGGGTAGGAAAAAACGGACCCCTGGAATCCACAAAAAGTATATGAAAAAAGATGAAATGTCCAATTAAGCCTCCAAAACAACGATAATCCAGATAAAAAGAAAACTTTTATTCCATAACGTTAAAATTGAGTAGAGGTACAGGAGACAGATACAAATTCAAAAATCCATAGCCAAAAAACTTGTCTGGCCGGTTTCGGTCAGTCGGTCACAGGGACCGTAATCATAGACATAAACCTCAACATATGTGTTCTACTTTTAAAGGTTTAAAAACACGTTAAAATCACTGGCTGGACAATTGGTACTTAATTAAAGTTACAAGCATATTCAAACAGGAAAAATAATGCTGGAGTATAGGAGAAATAGTAAACCACATTTTAAAAAGAATCCATACCCTGGAAATAGTCTATAGCTAAACTTTATCATATATCTAGATATGGCTTAATAGACAATTATAGTGGTATATATATTAATATGGTTTATGTTAAACAGTTACAATAATAATTAATGCTGACTAAAAAATGCATACACAATGTTTCCCAAACCCATTTCCAAAGGACTGATATAACTAATTAAACTTATATTATGCATATACAGATATGCCTAAAAAGTAAAAGCGCAGGGAAGTGAGGAACCAACTCATATACATGCTTAGCCATCTTATACATGGTTTATAACCTAAAAGCTTTTACAGCTACACATATAATATCAAAGGGAGATAACATAAAGTAAAAAACAGGTATCCTCATACAAATCTGGGGAGGATAGAATATACATGTATTGCCTTTTAGTACATATATGTGTAGATTAATAGCGATTCATAATATATCCATACATAGCAATATTAACAATGCCAGTAATTAATAATGTCATACTCTGAATTAAATCCTACCGGTACTAAGCTATTCAATTTAAATATCCAGTAGGTCTCCTGTCTGCAAAGTAAGGAGAGTCTATCACCTCCCCTAGGAGGTCTAGAAATCTGTTCAATTGCTTTCCATTTAAAGCTAGTCACATCCTGGCCATGTACATCCAGGAAATGTCTAGATAGTGGAGAACAGGGTCTTTCGCTTGATATGTACGATAAGTGCTCCCTGATTCGGGTACCAATCTCCCTAGTGGCTCTCCCTACATAGGACTTCAAACATAGGGTGCATTCAATTAAGTAAATAATTAATGTACTTTTACAATTGACACATCCTTTTGTATCAAAAATCTCACCTGTATACAAAGAGGTGAAAGTTCTACCTGTTTGAACATGGTCACAGGAAGTACAGGTGTGTCTCCCACGCCTATATGTTCCATTATGATAAAGCCATGAGCTGCGAGGTGCATCCTCCCTAAGCATACTGGGGGACAGAATATTACCCAGTGTTGCAGCCCTCTTGGCCACAAACATACAACCTCCTTCCACCATATTCCTTAGTTGTTTATCTCCCATCTGTATAGGTAGATTTTTGTCGATTATTTTACATACCTCATTGTACTGATTAGAAAATGAAGTTACAAATTTAGGTTTTATTTGTCTCTGGGAGTGCTCAAATCCCTTGTTTTTAGAACAGGTAAGAAGAAAGGCCCTGTTCATCTTACTGACCTCCTTAAAAGCCTTATCCACCATATTCTTAGGGTATCCCCTTTCTCTCAGTCTTTTACTGAGGTCTCTGCTCTCCTCAAGAAACACATCCTCCTGGGAGCAATTGCGACGCATCCTCATAAATTGACCCTTGGCTATGCCACTAAAGATATGCCCAGGGTGACTTCTGTGTGCATGCAACAAACTGTTGCCAGCAATCAGTTTCCTGAAGAGAGAAGAGACAACCTTACCCTCTTGGGGAAGACCCCTAAGGGAGATATCCAAAAAAGGAGATAGTGTCTTTGAACCATTTATAGGTGAACTGAATACCAACATCATTAACATTTAGGACATCTAAAAATGCTTTGGCCATTATCGAGTCCACAGACCTCCATAGACGTGGGTCCTCTCCCACCACCCCATAAAGAGGTTGGCGTAGGAGGGGGGAAATTTTGCCCCCATAGTGGTCCCACATCTCTGGAGGTAATAGCAGCCCTGAAACATAACATTTTTTATATTCCAACAAGATTGGCTATGGATTTTAGAATTTGTATCTGTCTCCTGTACCTCTACTCAATTTTAACGTTATGGAATAAAAGTTTTCTTTTTATCTGGATTATCGTTGTTTTGGAGGCTTGCTTGGACATTTCATATTTTTTCAATTGCCCAAAATCCCTTATCTAAAAAATAACCCCCCCCCCCCAAAAAAAAATCTAAGTCTAACCCCCAGATAGGTACTCGCGGTGAAGTCTTCTTCTAAGCGGCAACCTTTTCTATCTTCATCCAGGACTGCAGAACCAAAGACCGGTGACCGAGGAACTGAAGACCAGCGACCACGGAACTAAAGACCGGTGACCACGGAGCCAAGAAGCGTGGAGAATTCTCTTCGTACAATCACCAGCGTTTGAGTGTAGTGTAAGGTCGTTACCATAGTAACCTATTAATGTTTTATATAATGTTTTATAAATCCGGCATTGGGTAGAAACGTTAACACAACGCTAACTTACACCTACATGAAAAGAACGACCGCACGCAAAGCTGTAACCTTTTCAATGGAAACCTGGTACTAAAATTAAGCCGTAAATTACTTTTAGCTGTCGGCCGCTTCAGTAGCTTACAAAATCTATTAAAATGTTACTCCTATGAAATCTTAGTGGTTTTTTCATGAAGTGAATATTGAAATTAGAGAGACAGCCACATAGTAGTTTTAAAATTGAGATATACAGTATATATACATATGGTCAATGTCAAACTCAGTTTTTCAGGTGCTTCAAACTTCAGACATAAGGGTGAAAAAATACTTTGAAATTTGGCAGTTTTTCCTTTTTTTCACTCACCTTCAGACAGACCCTCTCACTCACTCACTCTCTATAATTTTCTCTCCCTGACAATCCCTCCATTTCCCCAATCACTTCCTCACCTCTCATTCCATTTTAAAAAAAAAATGTAATGTAATAAACATAAAATTGGAAATAAAATGTATATGCATTTTTGGAAAATTCAGTATGTGCTTTTCCGGTGCTGTAGGTGTGTGGTGTGGACTGTGTATTTAAAAGTCATGAGTTTAAAAAAAAATGTGTGCACTCAAAAAGCAATTTGCTATTTTTTTCCCTTAACAGTATCCTACCTGTTCATTCATTTCTACGTGACTAAAATTCCAGGGCTGATCATGGGGCTGATTTACCAAGCGGTCAATCGGCCCCTATGCCGCTGTTTTCGTGCGAGCCTTCAGCCCGCTGCTCCTCAACTCATCTGCTGCCTCTAAGGCTGCGGACATCAATCCGCCCGTTCATATATGATCGGGTTGATTGCTAGTGGCCGATTAGCTGCAAATCTGCAGGTGGCGGCATTGCACAAGCAGTTCACTAGAACTGCTTGTGCAATGCTAAATGCCGACAGCGTATGCTGTCGGCATTCAGCGATGTCTGGCGGACATTAATAAATTGGCCCCTAAGTGTTCTTCTTTGGTTGTAACTTTCTTCAGTGAAAGTCATAAAAGCCCCAGATTGCCATAAATAAGTACATAAAGTAAGCACAGCCTTCAGACATTATTATCACCACAGTATTGAATAAAAGTGAACTTACGCAGCTCGCAGCATTCACTGAAGATCCGGAAGTGAAATCCTCCAAAGGAAACCACTACCATGTAGCGGAGTGGTAAAATTAGTAACACAGTAATCCTCAAAGAATAGCTTGGAGTGCCGTAGCCTATACAGTGGATCAGTCCGCAATACAATATGAGAAAAAAGGAAAACCGCAGGCACTACTACCAAAACTTTAGTCAATAAAAATTCAAAATTATTAAAAAAAAAGTAAAAATTTTAAGTAGACATGGCAGGCAAAAGGTATGCAGGACAATATGACGCGTTTCACGCCCCCCTACAGGCGCTTACTCATAAACTAAGGTCTCTGTTGAAACCTGGTCTATTTAGACAATGTGAACCACATTATTAACCACTTTATCCCCATCATACAAAGAGAGAGGTTAAAAACAAAGTGCATACAGCTGGACAAAGGATGTTTAAAATCAAATGGTTTAATCCTACTACAAACATTAGAAGAGACACAAAATTACCTTAGACAGTGAATATATATATATATATATATATATATATTATATAATACAAAGTATTAAATGTTAATGTTTAACATTTAATACTTTGTAATATATCATATATATATTATCACTGTCTAAGGTATTTTTTTGTCTCTTCTAATGTTTGTAGTAGGATTAAACCATTTGATTTTAAACATCCTGTGTCCAGCTGTATGCACTTTGTTTTTAACCTCTCTCTTTGTATGATGGAGATGAAGCGGTTAATACTGTGGTTCACATCGTATAAATAGACCAGGTTTCTACAGAGACCTTAGTCTATGAGTAAACGCCTGTAGGGGACGTGAAACGCGTCATATTGTCCTGCATACCTTTTGCCTGCCATGTCTGCTTAAACTTTTTTACTTATTTTGAGTAAATTTGAATTTTTTTTTACTAAAGTTTTGGTAGTAGTGCCTGCCGTTTTCCTTTTTCCTCATATTATTATCACCACAGCCTTTATCAGTCTTTATTAGTGGAATCGATAACTGATACTCATGGGGCGATTTACTAAAGTGCGGACGGACATGATATATGCTGTCAGCATTTATCATTGTACAAGCAGTTCTTGTGAACTGCTTGTGCAATGCCGCCCCTTGCAGGGGGTGTCAATCAGCCGATCATATAGGATTGGGCGGATTGATGTCCGCAGCCTCAGAGGCAGCTGACCAGTTATGGAGCAGCGGTCTTTAGACCGCTACTTCATAACTGCTGTTTCCGGAGAGCTTGAAGGCTTGCGATGAAACAGGGGCATCAAGCTCCATTCGGAGCTTGATAATTCGGCCCCTCAGGGTCTATCATCTCTGATTTGAAAGTTTTCCACACAAGAACATAGCACTGCTTTGTTTGACTAATTAATGTCTCATCATTGTGACCAGTTTACCTTTGCTCAAGCAAAGTTAATCTCAAATTATGATGTACTAATTGCTTTGAGGACTGAATTTGAGGACTGTGTATTGATAAGTAATTTTACATGTGTTAGTAAGAAAGTCTGCTACTTATATTCTAGTAATCTTGTATTATCCTGGATGTTTTGTAAAATACTTCAGATAAAGATTTCCAAATGATCTGTCTTTTTTTTCTAAATATGAGCAAATGAAGTTTTTTTTTAAAATATATAATTAGTCATGTTTTTAATAGCTACTAAAAATAAGTACACTTTTAAAAGTCATTATAAATGTTTCACTGAATTTAATATATAAAGTAATTGCTTGGCAGGTGAGATATTTTCTGAGATATGTAGGTTTTAATTGTCCATGTAATTATCTAATTAGGTTTAATAATAAAGACACATCAAACTATTTTTCATAATCTATAAAGTTTTACAGTTACAGAACCGTAAGATAAGAGAGCAACATGCTTAACAGCTAAAGATGTGATGAGAGAAAAGCAAGTGGTAAGTGAGCGGAGCTGTGCCATTTTGATAAGGCAATAAAACTTTATGTAGATCTTTACATACAAAACAATAATAACCATCTCAGTATGGATGATGAAACAGCTATCTGAGTTTCATGAAGTGTATACAATTGGTCTTACTGTTATCCTCTGCATCACATCCCCAAGCTTGGTAAACTTTCATAATGTCAATTAACTTTTATATATATGACTAATCTCTCAAATTTACAAATAATTTCTCTTAACATTGCAAATGAGACACAGGAGCTTTTTAACAATCTACACCTACACCATCTAGGCTGCAATGTAATACTTTTAAACAAGAAAAAAAATGAAGGATCTTATTTCCAACCAAGCATAAATGGGTTTCTACCATTAGATATGATGGAGGTATTTGAGTAGGAGGAGTCTAAAGGTGAGTATTTTTCCTCCACATACCACATACAGACATCCCAACCTGAAAGAACGAATTTCAGGGAGGTGCCCCCCCTTGAGCCGTGCCCCCCCTCAACCACCCCCCTCCCAACCGTTCCCCCCTGTCCCAATTTAGAATTCCTTAGTGCTCTGATTATGAAATAGTTGAAAAAGTTATCACAAAGAGTATGTGGGGGAAAAAACACCCATCTAAAGACAAGATGAAGCTTGCATGTATAAATATCTATATAACCATTTTATAGCTATAAAGTATGGGAGTCTGGCACAATATACAGTATGGCAGTCTGCACAATATACAGACTGGCAGTCTGCACAATATACAGCATGGGAGTCTGGCACAATATACAGCATTGAAGTCTGGCACAATATACAGCATGGGGGAGCGGAGCAGGCATCCGACCATGATGGCCGCACATTAAGGCCTAGATTTGGAGTTTGGCGGTAGATGGGTTGTTAACGCTACGCGGGCTTTTTTCTGGCCGCACCATAAAATTAACTCTGGTATCGAGAGTCCAAAAAAATGCTGCGTTAGGCTCCAAAAAAGGAGCGTAGAGCATTTTTACCGCAAATGCAACTCTCGATACCAGAGTTGCTTACGGACGCGGCCAGCCTCAAAAACGTGCTCGTGCACGATTCTCCCATAGGAAACAATGGGGCTGTTTGAGCTGAAAAAACACCTGCAAAAAAGCCGCGTTCAGCTCCTAACGCAGCCCCATTGTTTCCTATGGGGAAACACTTCCTACGTCTGCACCTAACACTCTAACATGTACCCCGAGTCTAAACACCCCTAACCTCACACTTATTAACCCCTAATCTGCCATCCCCGCTATCGCTGACCCCTGCATATTTTTTTAACCCCTAATCTGCCGCTCCGTAAACCGCCGCTACTTATATTATCCCTATGTACCCCTAATCTGCTGCCCCTAACACCGCCGACCCCTATATTATATTTATTAACCCCTAACCTGCCCCCCACAACGTCGGCGCCAGCTACTTACAATAATTAACCCCTAATCTGCCGACCGCAAAGCGCCGCCACCTACGTTATCCTTATGTACCCCTAATCTGCTGCCCCTAACACCGCCGACCCCTATATTATATTTATTAACCCCTAATCTGCCCCCCTCAACGTCGCCGACACCTGCCTACACTTATTAACCCCTAATCTGCCGAGCGGACCTGAGCGCTACTATAATAAAGTTATTAACCCCTAATCCGCCTCACTAACCCTATCATAAATTGTATTAACCCCTAATCTGCCCTCCCTAACATCGCCGACACCTAACTTCAATTATTAACCCCTAATCTGCCGACCGGAGCTCACCGCTACTATAATAAATGGATTAACCCCTAAAGCTAAGTCTAACCCTAACACTAACACCCCCCTAATTTAAATATAATTTACATCTAACGAAATTAATTAACTCTTATTAAATAAATTATTCCTATTTAAAGATAAATACTTACCTGTAAAATAAATCCTAATATAGCTACAATATAAATT
The DNA here is from genome assembly GCF_027579735.1 of Bombina bombina. Classification (NCBI taxonomy): domain Eukaryota; kingdom Metazoa; phylum Chordata; class Amphibia; order Anura; family Bombinatoridae; genus Bombina; species Bombina bombina. Next base: position 598,543,846 of record NC_069500.1, read on the forward strand.
ATAATTACATTGTAGCTATTTTAGGATTAATATTTATTTTACAGGCAACTTTGAAATTATTTTAACCAGGTACAATAGCTATTAAATAGTTAAGAACTATTTAATAGTTACCTAGTTAAAATAATAACAAAATTACCTGTAAAATAAATCCTAACCTAAGTTATAATTAAACCTAACACTACCCTATCAATAAATTAATTAAATAAAATACCTACAATTACCTACAATTAACCTAACACTACACTATCAATAAATAAATTAAATACAATTCCTACAAATAACTACAATTAAATAAACTAGCTAAAGTACAAAAAATAAAAAAGAACTAAGTTACAAAAAATAAAAAAATATTTACAAACATAAGAAAAATATTACAACAATTTTAAACTAATTACACCTACTCTAAGCCCCCTAATAAAATAACAAAGACCCCCAAAATAAAAAAAATGCCCTACCCTATTCTAAATTAATAGAGTTAAAAGCTCTTTTACCTTACCAGCCCTGAACAGGGCCCTTTGCGGGACATGCCCCAAGAAAATCAGCTCTTTTGCCTGTAAAAAAAAACATACAATACCCCCCCAACATTACAACCCACCACCCACATACCCCTAATCTAACCCAAACCCCCCTTAAATAAACCTAACACTAAGCCCCTGAAGATCTTCCTACCTTGTCTTCACCTCAACAGGTATCAACGATCCGTCCTGGCATCCGGTGCTGAAGAGATCCAGAAGAGGCTCCAAAGTCTTCCTCCTATCCGGCAAGAAGAGGACATCCGGACCGGCAAACATCTTCATCCAAGGATGGAACAGCCAATAGAATGCGACCTCAATCTGATTGGCTGATTGGATCAGCCAATCGGATTGAACTTGATTCTGATTGGCTGATTCCATCAGCCAATCAGAATATTCCTACCTTAATTCCGATTGGCTGATAGAATCCTATCAGCCAATCGGAATTCGAGGGACGCCATCTTGGATGACGTCCCTTAAAGGAACCGTCATTCGTCGGGAGACGCCGGAAGAAGAGGATGGATCCGCGTCGGCTGCTTCAAGATGGACCCGCTCCGCACCGGATGGAAGAAGATCGAAGATGCCGCTTGGATGAAGATGTTTGCCGGTCCGGATGTCCTCTTCTTGCCGGATAGGAGGAAGACTTTGGAGCCTCTTCTGGATCTCTTCAGCACCGGATGCCAGGACGGATCGGTGATACCTGTTGAGGTGAAGACAAGGTAGGAAGATCTTCAGGGGCTTAGTGTTAGGTTTATTTAAGGGGTTTTGGGTTAGATTAGGGGTATGTGGGTGGTGGGTTGTAATGTTGGGGGGGGGTATTGTATGTTTTTTTTTACAGGCAAAAGAGCTGATTTTCTTGGGGCATGCCCCGCAAAGGGCCCTGTTCAGGGCTGGTAAGGTAAAAGAGCTTTTAACTGTATTAATTTAGAATAGGGTAGGGCATTTTTTTATTTTGGGGGTCTTTGTTATTTTATTAGGGGGCTTAGAGTAGGTGTAATTAGTTTAAAATTGTTGTAATATTTTTCTTATGTTTGTAAATATTTTTTTATTTTTTGTAACTTAGTTCTTTTTTATTTTTTGTACTTTAGCTAGTTTATTTAATTGTAGTTATTTGTAGGAATTGTATTTAATTTATTTATTGATAGTGTAGTGTTAGGTTAATTGTAGGTAATTGTAGGTATTTTATTTAATTAATTTATTGATAGGGTAGTGTTAGGTTTAATTATAACTTAGGTTAGGATTTATTTTACAGGTAATTTTGTTATTATTTTAACTAGGTAACTATTAAATAGTTCTTAACTATTTAATAGCTATTGTACCTGGTTAAAATAATTACAAAGTTGCCTGTAAAATAAATATTAATCCTAAAATAGCTACAATGTAATTATAATTTATATTGTAGCTATATTAGGATTTATTTTACAGGTAAGTATTTATCTTTAAATAGGAATAATTTATTTAATAAGAGTTAATTAATTTCGTTAGATGTAAATTATATTTAAGTTAGGGGGGTGTTAGTGTTAGGGTTAGACTTAGCTTTAGGGGTTAATCCATTTATTATAGTAGCGGTGAGCTCCGGTCGGCAGATTAGGGGTTAATAATTGAAGTTAGGTGTCAGCGATGTTAGGGAGGGCAGATTAGGGGTTAATACTATTTATGATAGGGTTAGTGAGGCGGATTAGGGGTTAATAACTTTATTATAGTAGCGCTCAGGTCCACTCGGCAGATTAGGGGTTAATAAGTGTAGGCAGGTGTCGGCGACGTTGAGGGGGGCAGATTAGGGGTTAATAAATATAATATAGGGGTCGGCGGTGTTAGGGGCAGCAGATTAGGGGTACATAAGGATAACGTAGGTGGCGGCGCTTTGCGGTCGGCAGATTAGGGGTTAATTATTGTAAGTAGCTGGCGGCGACGTTGAGGGGGCAGGTTAGGGGTTAATAAATATAATATAGGGGTCGGCGGTGTTAGGGGCAGCAGATTAGGGGTACATAAGTATAACGTAGGTGGCGGTCGGCAGATTAGGGGTTAAAAAAATTTAATCGAGTTGCGGCGATGTGGGGGGACCTCAGTTTAGGGGTACATAGGTAGTTTATGGGTGTTAGTGTACTTTAGGGTACAGTAGTTAAGAGCTTTATGAACCGGCGTTAGCCCAGAAAGCTCTTAACTCCTGCTTTTTTTCGGCGGCTGGAGTTTTGTCGTTAGAGCTCTAACGCTCACTTCAGAAACGACTCTAAATACCGGAGTTAGGAAGATCCCATTGAAAAGATAGGATACGCAATTGACGTAAGGGGATCTGCGGTATGGAAAAGTCGCGGCTGAAAAGTGAGCGTTAAACCCTATTTTGAGTGACTCCAAATACCGGCGGTAGCCTAAAACCAGCGTTAGGAGCCTCTAACACTGGTTTTCACGGCTACCGCCAAACTCTAAATCTAGGCCATAGTGAGCTCCGTGACAACAGCTCAGAAAATCATCTCACAAAGCCATGATAGGACTCCTCTAGTCCCTCTGAAAATCAAGGACACCTTTTAAAAGCAGCTGTTAACAATCCGCACTCGGTCTGACGTTAGGGGACTGCAGGCACCCCTTACAGCAGCTATGGGCTAAAAATACCAGTGCACACACATGGGTAAGAGGGCCGGAGTCCCAAATACTCTGAGACAGACAAAGTGCAACGCTTCATAGCAAGCTCACATCTCTCCACTTATTGAGGGAAAGTTGATGCAGATACATGCATCCAAAGTATTTTGTGGTTTGGCAGATTGTTAAAGACCCTAAGGCTGTGTATAACAGGCCATATTATGAAGACGTCACTTACAAGTGCCAGGCTTATATTTTGTTTGCAATTATAACCTGCAGCTCACATACTACCCTATTGGGCTGCACCAGGGGGAAGCAATAAATTAAATAACACATCACTTTTGTGCATCAACAATAATAAGCAGCACTTAACAACTAAGGCAGTGACACTCCATATTTATAAAAGGGAAGTTATACAGACTGTTACACATATTGTGTATACTGTGAATAGACTCTCCTTCATAACATCAAGCTACGTTAAGACATCACTTTTAAATGCATACTATATAAGAAGTCTCCTAAAAAAGGCTACCAAAAAGAGAAACAGCTTAAAGTTACTCTAGCTTCAAACATGTCAATCAACTCCTTCTTTAAATCTGCTAGTCAGCAGGATTGCTTCTTCAAGTCATAAATCAGCCCAAATTTCATCTGAATCTGAGTCAGAAGAACCTGATACCTTGATCTCTATTCCTAGGGATGTATTAACTTTGCTACAGTCAAAACATGACTACTCCACCCTGATAATGCAGGTTAAGCAATGTATTAAGGAAGAGATCTCGGATCTTAAAAAGGAGATAGCTGATATAGGCTACAGAATAGAACAATTAGAGGAGGATGAAGCTGTGCAAAGGACGGATTTTGCAGCTTTACAGAAACATGTATGTTCACATGATCAAGGCCTAGAACAACTAGAGGACAAAATCGAAGACCTAGAAAATAGGCACAGAAGAAGTAACATACAAATACGTGGTATACCGTAAACGGTAGAAAATACTGAACTCAGACCTTACCTTCAACACCTATTTGCTTCACTGAGGTGCCTAACCTCTGAAGATAAAGTCGATCTTGAGAAAGCGCATAGGGCCTTAAGGCCTAGACCTGCAGAGGGAGCCCCCCTTGGGATGTGATAGTGAAGTTCACAAGCTACCAAATAAAAGAGGATATTATGAAGGCTGCCAGAGGCAAAACATCAGTCCAACATGAAGGATCTAGTCTTCAACTATATGCAAATCTATCTGCTCACACTCTATTTCGTAGGAAAGAGCTACAACTTCTAACACAACACCTTAAAAGCCTCAAAATCCTGTACAGATGGGGTTTTCCATTTCAGCTCAATGTCATCTATAGGAACAGACGTGCAACATGTATATCACCAGAAGACATCCAAGATTGCTGCAAGAGGCTGGAAATCCCACCTCCGGAAAGTTTCAATAGCCACACCATATCTTCACAGGCCTGTGGGGAGGGTAGGCCGCTACCACAAAGGTCAGAGTGGACCACAGCTCATCGTAAGAGACTTAAACCTCAAGACATAACAAAGCAACTTGATGCTGTGGACTGATGACTTGCTACCATCAAAATATGTGATGTATATCTTTATTTCACTAAATCTAGAATGCCCTAATTACTGTTAACTGTCATGGCTTTAAAAAATACATTCTGTATTTTAAATACTAGTCTGGGCTAAAATGGAATCTTTTTGGACCTCTATCCAGCCACCCCCCTATAAATAGCTAGGATTTTCCTAGCCTGTAAGAATGTTATCTTGTTTTGTATTCAAGTTATGTGTTTATATTAGTGGTGAGGAGCTGTGTCAAACATGTTGTTGTTCTAAGTATTACTGTCCAGTTATACTGCATGCTTTAAGTAAGTGGAGATCATTATATTTGCGCTTTTGTCAAGCATTATTTTTCCATTCATATGTCTGCAATCATTATTAATTTGAAGGGGTTTGACAGCCCCCATAAGAGATCTATCGCATTAGAGTCGCATTAGAGGATATCCACAAAAAGGGGGCGAAATTATAGGTCTACAAGAAACTTATTTTAAATGTAATTCTTTCCCAAAGTATTTTTCTTCAACTTACACTCAGCATTTCTACAACTCAAACCCTAAAAAAAAAAAAATAGCGGGAGTTTGCATTTTAATCCCTTTTGTACTTAACAGACAAATCAAAGATAAAGAGGGCAGGTGTTAGGTGTTAATGATCTGTTATATGGAAAACCTGTTACTATCGTAAATTTATATGTTCCTAATAAGGCCAAAGCACAAACTGCCCTTTTTAATTCCACATTACCTATGATACAAGACATACTTTTCACCCAACTAATAATGCTAGGCGATTTTAATCTACCATTAAACCTGGTATTAGACAGCTCCAATACAAATATTCATGTGGCAAAGTCAACACTACGTAAGGCATGGTTTTGGCTAAAGTCCCTGGGTCTGCATGACCCCTGGAGATGCTGCTTTCCCACAAGAAAAGACGATGAGGCCGAATTATCCAATGTCTGTTGGACCTGATTCGACAGTGCGGATCAGGTCCGACAGACATCGCTGAATGCGGAAAGCAATATGCTCTCCATATTCAGCATTGCACCAGCAGCTCACAAGAGCTGCTGGTGCAATGCCGCCCCCTGCAGACTCGCGGCCAATGGGCCGCCAGCAGGGAGGTGTCAATCAAACCAATCGTACTCGATCGGATTGAATTGTGGCGATTCCTGTCCGCCTCATCAGATCAGGCGGACAGGGTTATGGAGCAGCGATCTTTAGAAACACGGGCCATCAAGCTCCATATGGAGCTTGATAAATGGGCCTCTATACCTTTTTCTCGACCCCTAATGCTTCATATTCAAGAATTTATTATATTTTGGTAGACCACATAACTGTTTCCTTTGTTAAAAGCTCGTCAATTATACATACCACATGGTCAGACCATTCTATGGTCACATGTAATATTAGATGGTCTTCTACCCCGCCAAAACAGTTCTAATGGAGAATGGACGAGTCAATGTTGCACTCCCCAGTATTTCAAGAAAAGTTAGAAAAATCTATAGCAGAATATTTTAATTTGAACAACATGCCAGATATAACACCAGACATTTTATGGGAAGCCCACAAAAGCTACATTAGGGGGAGCTCATAAAAATGAAAGCAGCTAAAAATAAAGCAGACCATGAAGAATACCAACATATAATAGCCAAAGTCTCTGAATATGATTATCTACATAAACATAATCCTTTAGATAAAGCTATTTTTGAGCAACTACACCTTTCAGATTGCAGATATATTTAAGACATATTTTTATAACTTATATAATTTATTCCCCTTGAGACAGACATAAGCCCACTCCAGCAAATGCAAAACCTACTTAGAACATGTCAAACTACCAACGCTACCAACTGATGAGCAAGACTCTTTAGCCACCCCAATAACTAGGGAAGAAATAAAATTAGCAATATCTTCGCTGAAAACGAAAATCAGGAGATCATTGTGTCAAATTTTATTGAACACCGCTAGGCATCTAATCGCCTTAAATTGGAAACAAAATAACTCTCCATCTGTTGGGGAGTGGGAAGTATTGGTAAATAAAAACATATTATTAGAGAGGTATCATTACTTTAAGGAGGGCTTTTGGACTTTTATCACAATCTCTATTTCATCTGGGAATCTCACAAGGGATAATTTAGATGAAGACAATAGCTGCTTCTAAATTGTAATACATAAGTATATTCTTGTTTTTCATTTTATCAATCCAGGCATAGATCTTCACCACTTTTAATTGGTTAATAAGTTTGTTGTGATTTTGTTTTGATACTGTTCAACTGTATATTAACAGTTTTGTACTTTGATTTGATGCTTTATGGCTTCTACAACCAAAGTCAATGAACAATGAGAGATTGCTGATAAATATGCACTCGGGACTAAATATTCCACATGAGAAGATTGGATATTACAAGGACATTGCTAGAAGATACGGTTGAATCTCTATGTGACTATTATAATATTTGCATTGTCTATTATTGTTCACCCGGGTTCATGTAGAACCAAATGTTATTTGACTTTGTCATTTCATTCTCTTATAAAAATAATAAATAAATACAAATAAAAAATATATATATACAGCATGGTAGTCTGGCACAATATACAGCATGCGTGTCCGGCACAATATACAGCATGGGAGTCTGACACAATATACAGCATGGGAGTCTGACACAATATACAGCATGGGAGTCTGGCACATTATACAGGATGGGAGTCTGGCACAATATACAGCATGGGAGTCTTGCACAATATACAGTATCGGACTCTGCACATCTCACCTGTATCAGGTCTGCTATGTCTTACACCACACTAGAGTTCAGGAAGGAGGAGAAAGTCCAGAGATGAACGCAATTACTATTTACATTGAGCTATAAAGGAACAGTGACACCTACAGGTAGAAATGAAAAGTGCAGGCACAAATTTGATTTTCTCTGGCACTGCTCTTTCCGGGATCTTGTGTTTAATTTGCGGGTGTCAAGGAGCCACTATTTCAATGCGGGAGACTCCTGGAACTCCCAGGAGAGTTGGGATGTCTGCACATAGAAGGGCATCCTCATTTAAAAGATAATCTGTCAAATATTATCAGACCCAAGGAACTATAAAGACCACACTACTTTTACCTGTGAGTCTGCAGCAGTGATTGTTATGGGTGTTATGTTTAGTTTATATGCAACTCTATGGTTTATTTCTATTACACTTGTTTCCTGTTTTGCATTTCCTGTTCTGTTGATTCTCTTCTAAGATCAGGGCTTCTGTATACTAATGCCTTTTACTGTCATTATTTACACCACCTGAAACATGGTGTCAGAAGTATCTGAATGAGGAGGGTGATGGGCAGTGAATGCCACCATTATACAAGCATAATTTGAAGCTCACAGAGGAGCAAAAGAGTGACACTAAAGCCATCCTGGATGCATTAGAAGTTTTTTTCAGACCTTCTAAAAATGTCATATATGAAGCAATGGAAATTTTTGTCACACGGCTAAGAGAAAAAGCTGCAAGCTGTGAGTATGGCTCTCTGAGAGATGAACTTATTTGTGACAAAATAGTTCTAGGTGTCAATAGTGAAATCACACACTGTCACCTATTGAGGGAACATGATTTAAACCTACAAGCAGCAATTGAGATATATCATACTGCAGAACTTACTGACAAACATATGAGAGCTATGGAGCAGGATAAACAGACTAACAGTATCAATGCAGCCTCCAAGCAACAGCTAAGTTGGAAGAACCACCAACACAAGCTTCAGCACAAAAATCATCTGCTCAACTCCCCTGGGAGCAAGCCTGCATCATGCAAGTACTGTGGCAGTGTGCATGTACAAGAGAAAGAACAGTGACCTGCTTACGGGAAAATCTGTAGAGCATGTGGTAGACTAAATCATTTTGGTGGAGAATGTCTGTCAAGTAGAATGGAAGCAAGGAAGCTGCACACAATTGTGCAAATGTCAAATCCTGAGGATGCACATTTACATAGCACTGAATGCATTGGTGCTGTAAAATCTAAAGGCCAAAAATAGTTTGTAAATCTCAGACTAAATAATATATACCAACCCAGTCAGATGGACTTGGGTGCAACGTGTGATGTGATGAGTTTAAAAGACAAGATGAGATTGGCACCTAGGGCACCTCTTCAGCCTAGTAGCACCAACTTGAAGTTATATTAAGGGGAACTAATGGAATCATTGGGACATTTCCAAACAGCAGCATATGTAAACATATTCACAAACTTGAATTTGAGATTGTTGAAGCCAATCAGAAACTGCTATTGTCTGATTCAACATGTGAGTGACTGGGTCTGATGCAGTTCACCATTCCTGCACCATTGCTCTTTCGTCAGTCTGCAAAATCCCTGACTAGGCCACTGACAAAACCGCAAATCCTCAATGTCTATAGTGATGTGTTTGATGGCCCAGTGGTATCTGTTCCAGGAGAGGTTCATTTTGAACTTGATCCTACCATTCTACCAGTACAATGTGCCCATGCAACATGCCAGTAGCCATTAAGCCGCAGGTTAAAGCGCAACTGGATAAGTATGAAGCTGAAGGACATCTTACTTCAGTATCAGAGCCTACGGATTAGATAAGCCACATGGTAATTATTAGTAAGCCTGAGAAGATCAGAATTTGCATTGATCCCAAGTTTCTGAAAATGGCCCTGAATGGTCAGACTACTTAATGCCAAATCTTGATGACGTATTTCACAAACTACCCAAAGCACAGGTTTTTATGCTTGTTGATGCTAGAGATGGCTTTTTACAGTGCAAATTGGATGAAAAGAGTAGCTACATGACCACCTTCTGGGCTTCTTGGGGCAGAAAGAGATGGCCCAAACTGCCATTTGGAGTCTCTGTAGAACCAGAGATGTATCAGCAAAAGCAGCATGAACTATTATGTGGGCTCCACGGAACTGAGCCAATAGCCGATGAAATTCTTATAGTTGGATGTGGTAATACAAATGAAGAAGCTGAGCATTACCATGATGAAAAGCTAACAGTGCTACTGGATCATTACAGGCAGGTGATGCTGAGACTCAGCGTAAATAAATTGCAGTTCAAGGTGCAAGAAGTCCATTTCCATGCCACAGCCTGGTGATGCCAAAGAGGTACAGCGTTTTATTGGCTTTGTCACATACCTAGCAAAATTAATGCCACACTTGTCGAAGGTGTGTTAGCCATTAAAAAGACTTCTGGACAAAGATGCAGTTTGGCACTAGCTTCCCAAGTATGACCAGGCAGTGGAGGAGATAAAAAAGCTTGGTCACTGCTGCCCTGGTGTTGAAATATTATGATGTCACAAACCCTGTTACAATACAAAGTGACTCAAGCAAAAATGGCCTAGGATGTTGTCTATTGCAAAAAGGTCAGCCAGTTGCATATGCGTCCAGAGCTCTTTTGTCAGTCGAGCAAACTTATGCTTAAATTGAAAAGGAATGTTTTTTTTTTTGTTTTTTTATAAATAATTTTTTATTGAGGTTTTGCGATGCAAACAGCACACAATGATAGCCTTATAACAGTAAGGACATGTATACCATTATTCAATAAACATTGTCAGTTGTAAATAAGAAAAGTCAAAAACGAAAAAGAAACACAACAATGTATGAAAGTAGGTAGGCTTCTCAAACCTCTATTTTATGAATACAATAGCTTAATTGGCTGATTACTTGAGTGGCCACTTATGGGTCATTTGGTCACAAGAAACTGAAAAACATATGATAGTCAGATTGGCAGCCACCTTTGGGCTTCATAGTAGCTAATAATAAGCACAGCTCGGGGGGGTTGGCAATTAACCGATGACACTTGGGCCAGAGTATAAGGGGGGGGGGGGGAAGAAATCAGCGGATGAGAACCGCTGAAAATATAGGGGATGATGGGGGGCAGAGCCTTCTATAGTAGGACAGCAAAGTGACCAAGGGAGTGGTAAAAGGTTAAATGGTATGCATAGAGATGTAGTTATATCTAATTGTAGGCATCAATGGCAAAGTAGAAAGAGTATTTGTTATTTAACTTAGAGATACACAATATATAACTTAGTCTAGGTGCTCAATCGGGGCAAAAACTAGTATAGGGCAGGAAGGAAAAATATATTGCTTAATACCAATCCTTAAGCATAGTACACAGTCACAACAATGGTAATTAAACATTGAAATAAAATTTGACTGTCTCCAAGTAAGTATAAGAGATGTAGGCTAAACACTATAAACACCCAGAAACTTGTGTGTATAAGTTTGGTCCTCTCAGGACTGGCTCCATAATAAAGACTAGATATAAGTAATTAGGGTGTCTTGGAGCATCCTGACATGTGATATTGAGGCGCAATAGTACCTTAAAATATGCCTGGGTCACTGCATGCAATGGTGTCAAATAGAGACATATAGGTATAGCTGTGTGAGCAATTACATCCCATACTATAAAATATATGTGTCCCCAAGCTGCTATATAAGGCAGTAGTAAGATAGTAGGAGATATCTTCACTTGGAGTTGAGGCAAGTGAGATTTGGGACCCTGATATATAAGCTTTAATCAAGCATCAATGTGTCCCAAAAGGGTGAATTTAACTAGGCAGACATAGCTATGTATAGTGATGGATGCAAACAAATTTTAACTAAACCTTTTAACTCAGGTAAAGAGAGCTGTCAAACAGAGGGAAACATATTCAGGTAACAACACTAGGTTAAAGCTAAGTAAAATAAGTATAACATGAGAGTATTTGTTAGGCTCATGAGACCGGGTATGGTTCCCCAATACTATTCATAGTAATGACTGTGTATTGAGAGCTTTCTATAGCAATCAACCATGTAGGTTGTAATTATTCTGGACTTAAGGAATTAGCCTAAGGTAGTCTAGGTTAGCTTAAGGAGGACCTTCCTATGACAGCTGTATAATAGTGTAGGCACTTCAGAAAAGCACTGCTGTAGTCACTAGAACTATTAACCTTCATGTGTCAATGAATAAGGATTATAAAAAAGTCAAATATAAGTATACTTCTAAAGTTATCCATGGCAACTTAATGGTAAGCACTAAAAACCAGTAGTAATGTATAATTTAGAGAGCCACAGTATGTAATTGGCATCAATTATCAAACATAGCAAAATGTCCTATTGCCTCGGCCGCAGGTAATATTATTAAATATACACAGTACTATGATTACATATTGATCACGAAAAGGAAGGAAGTACATAAACATCAGAGGAGTTTATATGATGCCTAGCAGCCTTACACAAGTTACAATTTTATAGGTTTGTCACACTCTGTCAATATTGTAGCGAGAGGTTTCTTAAGCTAAAACCCCCTGAGGTTACTTTGCCTATAAACCTGAGTATCAAATAGTAAACCCTCTAATGGTAAGGGAATTTGTAAATGTCATATACTAGAGTAGCTTGGACAACAAGGTGCATGCAATTGAACAGGGCCAGCAAGACAATGATAACGTAATAACAAATAAGTAGATGAGAACAGATAAATGAAAAGAAAATCCCATAAGGACACTGAATACTGCTGCAAGCCGCAGGGCCATCAAAAGCAGACACCAATCCATAGTAAGAATGAGCCAGTCTCTGCAATAAATGTATAAATGTCCATAACAATGAGTTCCATAGACTCTCAGCATCCTAACAAGCTATAGTTCGCCTAAGAGAGAGTGGGTTAGGGTTCCTGTATGGGGCTTAAAAACAGGAAGCCTTCTAGGTTAATTCCAACCATCTACATGTCAGCTAGAAGGCTAAAAAACATATGGTGAGTCAACCGATAAATTTACCCTACCCCAGATCTGAGAGCCAAAGACGCAGCAGCCGCTGGTGAGCTCTGGCTGACAGCCACGCGGTCACATTTAAAGTAGGCCTTCTGGTTCTGCAGGGTGAATCCGTCAGCAAGCAGTGATCTAAACATGTGCGTCTCTCTCTCACTGCCTCCCACTGCCATCACATCTCCAGACATAGGTTTGTGGTACCTGGGAGTTGTTGTGCCATCGGTGAAATCGTTAAGGTACAAGGAATTGCTTAATCGCTGCCCGGGTCCCACCGAGAGCAGGGCATCACACCCACACATACCAACAGCGATCAATCAACTCTCCACCTTCTCCCAAGGGCTAGCTACATCACCCGGTATATGAGAGGCCAAGGGGAGGTAAGTTGCGCATATCTGGCGTAGAATAGTGGTATAAACACTTCGTTGTTTAGAGGATTGAGCTGTGGGTGTCTGTGTATGAACTTTAGAATCCACTTGCTCTGCCATTGCTGTTAAAAATTCTTCCCTGTATTCAAAGCCGCATTCCTCAGGTCATTAACCTGGCTTATAATGCGATGCTCGAATTTCGCTAGGAGAGCCCTATTTCGGTAAGGAAATATTCCATTATAAAGTATCAGAGCTTAGAGTCCTTAGCTGGTTTAGCTGGTTTACCGTTGCTGGAGAAATCTAATGTGGAACATGGCGATTCTTACCACATGGCTGCACTTAGAAGCGTATATTATCCTGATATCTCCAGAAGTGGTGTATTTCTGTTCTCATTTAGGGCATTAAGAAAGTAGGTCTGAGGTCTCGTTCATGAAAAGAGTAATTTAAGGCTAATATTGTGTAGTTAATCCATGAAATTATATCTAAGAGCCAGGAGCTGCATAGAAACAGGTCTGGTCTCCTCTGCAGTTGGCTCCACCCCCGGAAAGAAATGTTTAAGCATTGTGTTTTCTTGCCAGTGTTTTTATCATTATCTTTATGCTGGGATAAAATCAGAGCTGAAACTGACCGCAAACCGCTAATAGCCATATTCAAGAAGCCCTTTTTATGTGTTCCCAAGCGTTTACAGAGCATGATGCGTACATTGCAGCATTACAACCTTAATGTTGTCTACAAGCCATGATGTGAAATTTATATCAGTGAGCAGAGCTACAACAGATCATGTGGCACCCGGAAGTGAGCATGAGCATCATACAGTTTATTTGCTGCAAGTGGACTATCTTAATGTCACAGATCAGCGGCTACATTAGCTCATACAGCACACAGACAGAGATGCAACTTTACAAGCACTGAAGTCTATTGTTCTGAGTGGGTGGCCAGATGAAAAGGATGCAGCACCTGCAGTTGTAAAATAATATTGGTCCTGTAGAGATGAGATCGGCGTACAAAATGGTATTTTGCACAAAGGTCCAAGAGTCATAGTGCCAAAGTCACTAAGAGCAGAGATGTTATTACGCATACACTCAAGCCACATTGGGGGTGATGAATGCTACAGACAACAAGCTTGTGATACTCTTTACTGTCCCAACATGCAAGGTGAAATCAAAGACTTTGTCAACAATTGTCTCACTTGCAATAAATATACACACTTGCAACAAAAAGAAACCATGATGTCACATGAGACACCTACACATCCTTGGCAGATCACAAGTATAGACTTATTTAACTACTCAGGAAAAGAGTATCTGATATTAGTCAATCATTAATCAGACTTCTGGGAGATTGAACTTCTTCTTGAGTTATCCACTGAAACTACAGTTAAGAGGTGCAAGGCTCAGTTTGCCCGTCATGGCCAACCAGATAATGTGATCTCTGATAATGGCCCTCAGTTCACAAGCTTACATATCAGGAAATTTGTCACTGAATGGGAGTTTAAGCATGTGACTTCTTCACCACGTCATCCACAGGCTAACGGCAAAGCTGAATCTGCTGTGAAGATTGTTAAAAATGTATGCAAGAAAGCACAAAGTGATAGTTCAGACCTGTGGAAGGCCATTTTACATTGGAGAAACACTCCAACCGAGGGCATGGATAGTAGTCCAGCACAGAGACTGATGTCAAGCAGATTAAAGACCTCCTTACCAGTAGTCAACAAGCTACTTAAACCCTCTGTGATACATGATATACCAGAAAAGTTATGACTTAAGAGGCAAATTTTCAAGGCACAATATGACATATCTGACAGAGATTTGCCTGAATTGAATATTTAACCACTGCATGGAGATTGAACAAGTCATTGCACCATGCTCCTATCTTGTGGACACTGAAGGAACCCTCTATCGCTGCAATTGCGTGGGTCTATGAGTGGCTGAGCAGCCTGATTCTCAATATCCAGTTGACAGGCCAGACTCACCTGGTATTACAAGGGCACACTCACCCTTTGCCGGTAAGGAATGTACATAGGTGATGCCACAGACTTATTTATTAAGACATATATTAATGACAGTCCTGCGCAAGAAGGTGTACCTGATGGCATTCAAGCACAGAGCATGCCAGCAAGTGGTAAGAAGAGCCCAGTAACCTCAGAGAGAGCTAAGAAACTGTACAACGAAGGCCAGTCTTCACCCATAGTGGCAGACATTTACAGCCGCCCAAAAGACTTAAACTGTAGAATGTGTTATTACAAGAACTCATCCAAATTTAACAATGTTGATTTATTAACACTAAAAGAGGGAGATGTTATGGGTGTTATGTTTAGTTTATATGCAACATCAAGTGTAGAAGGAGTATGAAATCCCAGGACACAAAGTGTTGAAGATAAAATACCAAATTTTTATTAATTGAAACATGGATAAAAAGACCTAAATGCTCAGAGTCACAGTGCAAATAAGAAAAAAAACAGAGAGAGTGTGGCACCAATGGCTTACATGTTTCGGCAGAGAGCCGTAATCATAGCCTATGGTGCCACACCTGACTGAGTACAATTAAAACCTTTAGAATGAATCTAATAGGGTGAATAGTCTAATGAAAGAACACGTCCTACTCTGTAGACCTTGAAAAAGAAATTAGCCCTTCTATGCATACAAAAAAGCACTTATATACAATATATACAAAAAATGATAAATAAATACAGGGGTACATAAAAGTGATACACATATTATACATATTGTTTATTATAGTTGATGCAGGAAACCAGAAATATCGCAAGACAAAAAAAAAGGAAGATTGAAAATTGAAACAGTGCAAAGCTAATATATAAATGAACCGGTATATAACATAAGACCATAGGACCGGACATAAAGAGTAGTGGGATAGAAATGAAATGTTACTGTCCACTTGGTATAGGAGAGTATTTGAATATACCTAAATAAACTTAAGAGTACTGAATGTTTACCAATTACTAGAGGCTATAAATACATACACTCCAGATATCCTGTGTTTGGAGGAGAGGAACATACCACTACTATCCGAAAATCTAAGCCAATATAGTCAAAAGATATATAATGCATATAAAGTAATATAGTGTACAATGTAACTTATGAGTACCCAATAATGATGGCAAGCACTGTGTATGCGCTATGATATGCTATGTGGAAGATCCAGGCTGCTCCAGAGAGAGATGTTGGAAGAAAGTGAGAAATTAAAATAAGGAAACCATTTGGAAAAGAAAGTTATTCCCAATAGTTAATGAGATCGTACCTAGAATTAAGGCCATATAGAAGCCTAGATCTCAATTGAAAAATCCAATAAATTTCACGTTTTGCCAAAATACTCTTGAGGTTACCACCCCTAGAGGGAACCTTAGCTTTTTCTATAGCAGTCCATCTGAAAGAGTCTTGGCTGCTGTGACAGTGTTGGTGAGTTTATCGTCAGCAGCTAAAAGTGGGAAATGTCTTTTCACAATGCTGCAGATTTGGGAGTATTGAGCACTGAAGCTCGACACAAAATAAACTCCCTTAAAGTCACCAGTGCTGCTTTTGGGTTTGTCTAATAACATTGAGTCTCTGGAGAGACATTCTACTTGATGTTTAGCCTCCTTAATATGACTTTTAGTGTACTGACGCTGTTTAAGTCTATTCTCCAGCAGCTTAGCCTCCTGCATGTAATCCTGCTGCCTACTGCAATTACTCTTGAGTCTCAGAAATTGGCTTTTTTCCACAGCATATGAGGTATTCTTAGGGTGGCAGCTGGACGCATGTAGGAGTGTGTTGACGGAGAAAGGCTTGCGGTAGACTTTGGTAATGTAATAATTGACTAAGTTCTTTGCCTTATCCTTTGTATAGCTGTGTCTTTTCACACTTACATAACTCCTCCCCAACAAGCAGTTTAAATTTCCCTCCTACTCATACCAAATTGCTTGATTGTTGAATCCAGCTTCTCACCCTCTAACCTGCTTGCAACTTTAGAGACAGACGCGGCTCACCTCTCTACCAAACACAGGACCGGAACCGGCAAGCTGTGACGTCACACGCCATCGCACACGCTGCAATTTCCCCAAACTCTGCAGGGGAACTTCGCTCTGTCCGGACAGACCTCACCCTTTACTTTTACTAGTAAGTCTCAAAAGCGCTTCCTTCAAACTCATACCGAAGTAACTTACGATCATTCAGCAATTACTCCTGACATGTCTCAGAATCTTAGTTAAGTTGCCTTCATATGTAAATGCTCTATTCAACCTATATTCTTAAGAGTTCAGATTCAACACCTAATTGCTGCATAAATCTCATTAACCCTATTTGTTGCCTTAAGTTGTACACTATGTCTGCTGCCACCTATGATTAGATATGGTATGTCTAAAACTTTAACTTGCAATTGCTTGTTGTTTATATGTGGGAACCAGTTTGTCAATACTGAGTGGGGCTATATGCTCTGAGGTCTCAGCCATTGTCACTCCTATCCTTATATTAAAGTGAACTGTATCTAATGATTCTGATCCTTGCTGCCTTCCCTCACTTACACAGAATCACTGATACATTCACAACACTCCTAAACCTGCAGTTGTGGTCCTAAAAATTCCCTCTCTCCTTTACAGGGGTGAGATTACCTTCCACAGGCTGACAATAACAATCAAGCCTTACCATGGACCCAGCAGCCTTATTATCTCATGTAGAGAAATTAACTCAAACTGTAGATAACCTTACAACAGGGTTAAATACACTACAATTAGAAAACTCTGTCTTAAAGCAATACATCAATGAAAAAATTGATACCCTCACTTCACATATTAGTTCTAGTGAACCTCAACCTAATCCTCCACAAACATTTAGTGGTATTCGTTCAGAATTTAGGGAATTCAAAAACTCATGTTCCTTATATTTCAAATTAAAACCCAAAACATACTTCAATGATCATTTGAAGGTTCTCACCACAATTTCCTATCTACGTGGTGAACCACGTATATGGGCAAATTTGTTTTTTGAAACCAATGACCCATTGCTGTACTCATTTGATCAGTTTTTTAAAGCAATGGGACAGCTATATGATGATCCCTACAAACAGCTGTCTGCTGAGACAGCAATGAGGTCTCTGAGACAACATAAAAGGCCTGTGGAGGACTACATCGCAGAGTTTAAGAAATGGTCCCCTGATACACAGTGGAATGACCTTTCCTTGCGCAATCAATTCCGCCTAGGCCTCTCAGATACTCTCAAGGATGAGCTAGCTAGACAACCCCTCCCAGAGACTTTAGAACTCCTAATAGATGCTAGCATCACATTAGATAGACGCATCAGAGAGAGACGCTCAGAAAAGTCACACTTAGAAACATCCACCAAACAAACAGTTACTACTCTACATCCACCTAAGACAACTACAAAAGCCTCTGAAATCCCTATGGAACTCGGTTTCATCAGAGGTCCATTAACACTACAGGAAAAATTAAGAAGAAAAGCTTTAGATCTCTGTATGTACTGTGGAGGGATCGATCACTCTGTAAAGGACTGCTCTCAATTACAGCGTAGGAAGGGTAAGATGAACACCACAAGTATATGTTTATCCGCTAAACAACCACAATCTAATCATTGCTCCCTTCCTATCTTATTACAGTGGGATCAGCAAAGACTCAACTCACAAGCAATCCTTGACTCTGGTGCCAGCCACAATTATATAGATTACCAATTCACTATTGTAAATAAAATTCCACTAGTTAAGAAAATGGTGCCTAGTATACTTCGTTTTATTGATGGTAAGGAAATTACATCAGGACCCATCTTATACCACACCATACCTTTAAGGCTCACCACACATGACCAACACACAGAATTTCTTACTTTTGATGTTATACCCTCACCTCTATATCCCATTATACTTGGTATCAGTTGGTTTAAACAACACGATCCCACTATACAATGGTCAACTTCACATGTCATCTTTGATTCTCCTTATTGTAAAAATTTGTGTCTCCATCATGAACAAATTTTACTTGATGTTCCTTTACAAATCCCCAAGGAATACATAACATTCGCTGATGTCTTTGACAAAAAAGAATCAGAGAATCTACCCCCTCATAGGGTTTATGACTGCCCTATAGATCTCCTACCAGGTGTTGATATACCTTACGGCCATATATTTCCCCTCTCTGATCCTGAGTTACAACATCTAAAAACTTATTTGGCAGATAATTTGAAGAAAGGCTTTATACGTCCTTCCACCTCCCCAGCTGGGGCTGGTATTTTTTTTGTTAAAAACAAAGATCAATCCCTAAGACCCATTATCGATTACAGAGAGTTAAACAAGCGTACGATAAAAAACCGCTATCCACTACCTTTAATTCCTCAACTCCTTGATAGATTACAAAATGCTACCATATACACTAAATTGGATCTTAGAGGGGCTTACAACTTGGTACGAATAAAGGAGGGTCATGAATGGCTTACAGCATTCCGTACACGTTATGGCCTTTTTGAATATACTGTGATGCCATTTGGCCTCTGTAATGCCCCGGCTACCTTTCAGTATTTCATAAATGATATCTTCAAGGATTTTTTGGATTTATTTATGGTAATATACCTGGATGACATACTCATATTCTCTACCTCACTTACTGAACACATCAAACATGTCACCCTAGTATTAACACGGTTACGAGAGAACTCTCTTTATGTTAAACTAGAAAAATGCTTATTTCACTCCAAAGAAATTAAATTTCTAGGTTATATTGTATCACCCCAAGGTATCCAGATGGATAATGATAAGATATCGGTAATTCAAAATTGGCCTTCCCCAAAAAGTAAAAAGGATATACAAAGGTTCATGGGTTTCGCCAATTTCTACAGAAAATTTATTAAAAATTTTGCTGACTTGACTAGACCATTAACTAACTTGACCAAATCTGACACACACTTCAAATGGAACGATGATTTAGAAGGAATATTCAATTTTTTAAAAAAAGCTTTCACTACGGCCCCTATCCTCCAATTCCCTAATTCTGAGTTGCAGTACATCTTGGAAGTAGATGCATCTAATTATGCTTTGGGGGCAATTCTCTCACAGAGGCAGACTCCAAAAGATCCTCTGCATCCTGTTGCCTTCTATTCACGTATTCTTAATTCAGCTGAAATAAACTATCCAATAGGTGATAAAGAACTGTTAGCAATCAAAACATCATTGGAACAATGGAGACACCTTCTAGAAGGGACCCTTCTTCCAATCTTGATTTACACGGATCACAAAAATCTAGAATACCTACAATCTAATAGGACTCTTAGCGCACGACAGGTCCGATGGAACCTATTCTTGGCTAGATTTAATTATCTTATCACCTACCGTCCTGCAAACAAGAACAAGAAGGCTGATGCCCTTTCAAGACACTTGGTGGACCAAGTGTCACATCCAAACCTTTCACCTTTAATTCCTCTTGACAGATTCTTAGCTTTAACTACAGAACAAAACATTCAGTTCAAATCAGCACAACAGGCTGACTCCAATAAACCATTACAGGTCTTGGATTTACACTCGGATGGGTTGTATTATTATCAACAACAAATCTATGTACCCAACAGTCTCAGAACAACAGTCTTAAAAACTTTACATGATTCTCCATCTGCTGGACACATGGGCATAAAGAAAACTCAAGAATTAGTCTCCAGATTCTTTTGGTGGCCTACCTGCCTCTCTGATGTTGAGGATTACGTTAAAACCTGCTTAATCTGCGAAACTACAAAAAAAGGGAGGACTCCCCCTTACGGGAAATTGATCCCATTACCAACTCCTGACCGTCCTTGGAAGGACATAGCAATTGACTACATAGTCGACCTACCTATTTCTGAAGGGAATAACACCATATTAGTAGTCGTAGACCTATTTAGTAAAATGGCACATTTCGTGCCCTACCATAAGCTGCCAACTTCTTCTGAAACCATTTCCTTAATGATACATCATATATTCAAATATCACGGACTCCCTAATAGTATTACCTCAGATAGGGGAACTCAATTCACCAGCCAATTCTGGAAACAACTTTGTCACTCATTGGGTATTTCTAGACGTCTCAGTACCTCTTTCCATCCCCAAACTAATGGCCAGACTGAAAGGACAAACCAGTGCATAGAACAATATTTAAGATGTTTCATTTCAGCTAAACAAGATACCTGGACACAACTACTACCATACGCAGAATTCGCCTTCAACAATTCCATCCATTCCTCTACAAAGTTCACACCATTCTTCATTAATTATGGTTTCCATCCTTCTTTTGAATGGGATTCTATGGACAGCAACAGTTGTCCTGTTGTGAATGACCTCATCAACACTATTAGTGAATCTTTTTCACTAACTGCTGAAAATATTCGCATCGCCAAGGATTGCTATAAATTCCATTATGATAAAAAAAGGATTTCCTCGCCTAAATATAGTGTAGGTGACTACGTTTGGTTATCAACACGTAATCTACATTTACCCCTTCCTTCCAGGAAATTATCTTCAAACTTCATTGGACCATTTCCCATCATAAAAATTGTGAATATGAACGCTGTTACTCTTGCATTACCAGCAAATCTGAAATCCCATCCTACCTTTCATGTGTCTCTCCTCAAGCCTTATAGACAACTTCGTCACCATGATCCTTCTATTCCTTTACTTCCTCATCTACAGGATACCACCCTGGAGTATGAGGTACAAGATGTCTTGGACTCCCGACGTTTTCGTGGGCAGCTTCAGTATCTGGTCCATTGGAAGGGCTACCCTGATTCGGAGGACTCCTGGGAACCGGCTTCCAATCTCTCTGCCCCCCGGTTGGTGGCCAGGTTCCATGAACGTTATCCTGATCGTCCTGGACTCGATCCCCGGAGTTGATCTTTGGGGGGGGGGTCCTGTAATAATTGACTAAGTTCTTTGCCTTATCCTTTGTATAGCTGTGTCTTTTCACACTTACATAACTCCTCCCCAACAAGCAGTTTAAATTTCCCTCCTACTCATACCAAATTGCTTGATTGTTGAATCCAGCTTCTCACCCTCTAACCTGCTTGCAACTTTAGAGACAGACGCGGCTCACCTCTCTACCAAACACAGGACCGGAACCGGCAAGCTGTGACGTCACACGCCATCGCACACGCTGCAATTTCCCCAAACTCTGCAGGGGAACTTCGCTCTGTCCGGACAGACCTCACCCTTTACTTTTACTAGTAAGTCTCAAAAGCGCTTCTTTCAAACTCATACCGAAGTAACTTACGATCATTCAGCAATTACTCCTGACATGTCTCAGAATCTTAGTTAAGTTGCCTTCATATGTAAATGCTCTATTCAACCTATATTCTTAAGAGTTCAGATTCAACACCTAATTGCTGCATAAATCTCATTAACCCTATTTGTTGCCTTAAGTTGTACACTATGTCTGCTGCCACCTATGATTAGATATGGTATGTCTAAAACTTTAACTTGCAATTGCTTGTTGTTTATATGTGGGAACCAGTTTGTCAATACTGAGTGGGGCTATATGCTCTGAGGTCTCAGCCATTGTCACTCCTATCCTTATATTAAAGTGAACTGTATCTAATGATTCTGATCCTTGCTGCCTTCCCTCACTTACACAGAATCACTGATACATTCACAACACTCCTAAACCTGCAGTTGTGGTCCTAAAAATTCCCTCTCTCCTTTACAGGGGTGAGATTACCTTCCACAGGCTGACAGGTAATGATGGAACCGTACAGGTTCCTTGCCAGATCCAATAAAGATAATTGATATTAAAAGAGTCTGTAGTGTGGGTGAAACTGAGATTAAGCTCATTAGCATTGAGCCCCTCAACAAACTTAGATATGTCTGAGGGAGGACTGGACCAAATGAAGAGTAGGCCGTCTATATATCTTTTAAAGAAATGTATATATGACCTGAAGGGATTACTATCTCCATAAATGCTCTCAAGTTCCCATTTGCCAAGGTACAAGTTCGCATATGAAGGGGAAAATTTGTCCCCCATGGCAGTGCCATATTTTTGAAGATAGTAGTTCCCTTCAAAATAGAAAAAATTGTTTATGAGGAGAAATTCTAATACCCGAGCAATAAATGCTTGGAACTCTATAGTTGGTATAATTTTCAAGAAAATATTTGACTGCCAAAATGCCCTTTGTGTGGGGTATGGAAGAATATAAGGAAACAGCATCCACTGTGATCCAGTGAAAACTGTCCTCCCATATAAGCTCAGCCAAAAGATTAAGGATGTGTTTCGAATCCCTGGTATAAGAGGGAAGAGTGTTCACTAAGGGCTGGAGAATGGCGTCAAGCCATTGAGAAAGTCTTTCAAGGAGCAAGTCAATCCTGTTCACGATGGGACGACCTTTAACATCTGTAAGCGATTTGTGGACCTTAGGAAAATGGTGGAACATGGAAATCTTGGGATAGGATACATTAAGAAATGATGCTGTCTGATCATTTAGAAACCCATGCTTAACACCATCATCCAAAATGTCTATCAACAATCTTCTATATACAGAAGTGGGGTTACATGGGAGGATCGAGTAATCATGTGGGTTATTGAGTTGACGCAGTGCTTCAGTTACGTAATCTACTCGGTTCATGACTACAATGGTACCACCTTTGTCCGCCGGACGTATAACTATATGGGTATTTTGCTGAAGAGATTTCAGGGCCTCTCTTTGTTTTTTAGGCAAGTTCTGTGTTAATTTGCCAGGATTGTCTCTTAAGGCCTGAAGGTCCATCTCAATCCTTGAGTGGAACGTCTTTATTATCTGCCCCCTGCTATGAATGTGGTAGAATTTAGATTTAGATTTAAAGGTGGCTCCACTGTTGACCTGGCCAGGGTTGTTATCAGTTTCAAAAGCTAAATGCTGAAGACTGATGACATCACAAGTCTCAGAAAAAGACTGGGGTTCAAATGTATGAACAGTAGGTTGTGTATGGGGTTCAGTCTGTACGTTAGAAGATGTAGTGAAATGTTTTTTTAAAGCGATGTTTCTGGTAAGACGGTTGACGCCAACCATAGTTTGAAATAAATCAAATTGGGCAGTAGGAGCAAAGCTTAAACCCAATCCCAGAAGGTCAATTTGGTCCTGATTGAGTGGGGTGGAAGATAAATTGATGACATCCATTTGTATTTTGTGTGCGTTCGATTCCCCTTTAGTTCTATTTTGCGCTTGGTTATTCATATGGAGATCCTGGCATTTCTGTTTCGGGTCTGCCCTTTTGGTCCTTACACTGGCATGTTTTCTGGCTTAAGTCTATTGTTAAAGCAGTCAGGACCCCTGAACCAAGTTTGCTCTTGGCAGAGAAGCTTATTAATTACAGACAACGGTTCTGTATCTTCATCATGGCCTGCCAGATCCTGTTCTCAGTCAAGCCAAGAAACTGCAGAAATAACCTCAAAATAACGCTATCCTTAGCATGCTTATTCCATGCACGTCATTGTGCTGCCACACGAATCCAAAGGTCCTTTAGCACAGTCTCGGACTTCTGACAACAGCCATCAGTGCACTTGAATCACTTCTCCAGACCTACAGGCAACCCAAGGTATTGATCTAGGCTTATTTTGTTAAATTTCAGGCCACCATTTCACCACCAAATGCGATAATATTAAAAAAAAAAAAATCACAAACTTTCTCACTGAAATTATTTTCATACCGCTTGTGCAATCATGACTGTAAATATTTCCCTGGGATCCCCTTTTTTCAGAAATAGCAGACTTTTGGCCAGATCACAAGTGGAGCGCTAAATATCACTTTCATGAAAGCAATATTAGCGGTGTGCGCTGATATTACATTTTTCAATTTCGGACCCATCAGTCCCAGAGTCATAAGACCCTTTTGCTGATTGGTAGCTGTATACTCTGTTGTTTTTAAAGTCATCATTGTCTCTTGAGAACTTCCAACCCTTCCTTAGTTTAATGTCTGTCTGTAATCTGGCAATCTGTTCTTTTATTTCTTCATTAAGTTTCCCAAAATTGGGATTGTATAGAAAGAGTCCCTTGGTCATCCGTTAGGAGTTCCTTGTAACAAACGGATGACCAAGGGACTCTTCCTATACTTAATGTTGTCTTTTGACCTTGCAATAGTTGGCTTTAGGGATGTGTGAAATCTTTATTTAGGCTGTATGTCTACACACATAGAGTAATCTATTCCCACAACTTGGATCCCAATTGATTACCTGCCCAGACTGAGCCCCATTTATACTTATATGGGGGTCTGTGAGCAGCAGGGTGTAGTTGTGTGGATCACTATATTACTCTATACATTGATCGATTCTCATGCTTTGATTGTTTAAAAAGCATGCCTACTGCTTATTATGTGATAACTCTGTATTCTCTACTGCATAGCATATAGGGTGTAAATTTGGAAACCTAGATCCCCAAGGTCATCTGCCCCAGTCTTATCCTCAACTTATAACTGTGGGTGTTCGTGAGCAGTTGGGTGTGGTTTTCCTACATACATCTCTATAAACTTCTTTAAAACTGTGGGAACGTATTTGAAGGTACTTTGCTTTCCTGGCCGGTCAGGTTTTCTAATTGCAATATATGTGAATATTTTATTACTTTTTCACTAGACACTTTGTTTCAGTTTAGGCTGTTTTGGCCTACGCACCAGTTTATAATTGCCTTGTTTATCTTACAGGGGATGAAGTGTGTCTATGTAGCAAATCTTTTGTACCAATAAATTGATACTCTGTTTATTATAGAGCTGTGTATCCTTTCATAAAATAGTGCTGAATTCCCTGTCTTTTTGAAGCAATATATCTTTTTTGCTTCTCTCTTACTCATATACGTTCTTGATATATTATTTTAAAGGATCTGCACCACAAGCCTCTCATTGGCTATAGCTAGGGGCGCATAAACTAATATTACTAAACTTCTTTACCCCTATCTCTTCTGTACAGCTCTAGTCTAGCAATTGCTTCCCACTCTGTTTAGTGCTTGATACACACACACACACACACACACACACACATATATATATATATATATATATATATATATATATATTGTCATATACATATATATTTACTGGGAACAACTATCTGCTAGTACCTGATATATACTGTCACAGAGTGTCTGGAAGGGTAGTGGACAGAAGGTATTTATGACCAAGAATCCTTCATAGTCTTTATCCACTCACCTCTTCCTAATTAATTAATTAATCAGCAGCAGGTCAATTCTCAGGCTACTGATTTCCTAGACAGAAAGAGAATGTTTGTTTCCCCTGCTGAGGGCAGGACAGCAGTGAGCAGTGAAAACGTATCTGCAAAAACAGTTAATCAGAAAGGTTGGTGAAAACTGGTATATTGTTTGTTAGGTTATTCTACTGATTAGTTAGGATTGCTACATGCTTAGTTAGCTCTCTAAAAAAGAGCTAGGCTTTTGTTTGTAGTTGCTTTTGAAATCACCTGTGAATGTGATTTAAAGCCAAGTGTGGCATGTGTTTATTTTTAAAATGAAACTGCTCTTTTCAGCAATTTTAAGTCTGTGAATGTTTATACCCTAGAGCACAGTGTTTGCCTAAAAACAGGTATCCCCCATCTGATTGATCCATCACAATACATATATATATATTTATTATTATTTTCTCACCTTTTTTCTGTAGTGTAGCTCCCCATCCTTCCCTCTCCCTTCATTTTTTTCTGCAGTGTAGGGCCCATCCCACTCCCTCCACCTCCTTCCACAAATGGGCCATCCCCCCTGTCACCGTCTGTAGTCATCTGGCATCTGTCTTCATATGGAACCGGAGCCCCAATCATGCTCTGTTTTCATATGCAGACAGATGCCTGCAGCTCATGAAGAGCAGCTATTGGCTGTCACTTCCCAGACGAGACTGCAGGAGTTTCCTTCAGCTGCGATGTATATATACTGTGTATATATATATATATATATATATATATATATATATATATACACAGTATATATATATATATATATACACACACATTATGTGGTAGAATGAGCTTCGTACCACATGACGTAAATATTGGGTCATCAAATAGATATTAAAAAGACTTATTCTGAGTTTCAAATGAGTAGTATATTTCTTCTGACTATTTCTTCTGCCAGTACTAAAATAAAAGGTATCTATGATTTTTTTAAGCATATTTACATATGCTGGTGTGCAGGATCCCCCTTAGCCCCCAACCTCCCTGATCCCCACCACCAAACAGCTCTCTAACCCTCCCCCTCTGCCTTATTGGGAGCCATCTTGGGTACTGGCAGCAGTCTGCCAGTACCCAGTTTGCAAAAAAATGTTTTTTGTTTTTTTTTTTTCCCTGTAGTGTAGCTTCCCCCCCACAGACCAACCCCCCACTTCCTGCCTGATCATTTATATAATTTTTGTCAGCTTGCCTCCCCCCCTTTTTCCCACTATTTTTTACAAAAAATTCTGTAGTGTAGAGGTTCCCATCACCTCCCTCCCCGTGCACATGCCCACGCCCGCCTCCGCCTGTGCACGCCCGTGCACGTCAGTGCAAGCCCCCGGCTACCCCTGCCAACGATCCCGCCCCCTCTATATCACAGGGCCCATCGATGGCCCCCCACCCTCTTTCCACGTCGGCTCCCACCCACCAACGATTGCGGCCATCGATGTCAGGTGCAGAGAGGGCCACAGAGTGGTTCTCTTTGCATCGGATGGCCAAGGAGGGTTATTTCAGGATGCCTCAATATCGAGGCATCACTGCAATAGCCGGAAAGCGGCTGGAATCGATCAGGATTGCTTCCACTGCTTTCCCAGACTGACAACGTGCAGGGTACGTCCTTGGTCGTTAAGGGTATTTTTTTGGAGGACGTACCTTGCACGTCGTCGGTCGTTAAGGGGTTAAAGGGATAGTAAACCCCAAAAAAAATCTTTTATGATTCAGATAGAACACACAATTTTAAACAACTTTCCAATTTACTTCTCTTATCAAATTTGCTTCATTCTCTTTATCCATTGCTAAAGGAACAGCATTGCACTACTGGCAGGAAGCTGAACACACTAGTTAGCCAATCGCAAGAGACAAATTAGTGCAGGCACCAATTAGCAGCAGCTCCCACTGGTGTATAATATGTGTTTATTCTTTTTCAACAAGGGATACTAAGAGAACGAAGCACATTTGAAAAAAGAAGTGAATTTAAAAGTGTCTTAAAATTACATGTTCTATCTGAAGCATGCAAGTTTAATTTTGACTTTCCTATCCCTTTAATTTTGACTTTAGTGTCCCTTTAACTATGAGGAACAATACAACCCTGCATGAAAAGACAGGTTTTACCATATTTCTAATTTGAAAAACTTCTAAAATGTGATAATCTTTGGTAAGATCTCTTATACAGTCCCTCTGTCTTTTATACATTACACAGAGGTAAATGATCAACTGGCTTCAAAAGAACATCTTCTAACTTTTAAAGTATTGTTTTGGGAACATATGTAAGAATGGAAAGAAAATTGAGTATCATGCAGTGCCTGAAAACTGATTTCAGTTCTAGATTTCATGACAGGTACTTATATAATATAAACAACAAGAAAAGTAAAATTAAAACATAATCCATATGTTGAAAATGTAAATGTAAATACATTTATATTTAAAAAATATATGCCTATATAAAGATAAAGTTTAGCTAGAAAGTAAAAAAAAAGATAAATAATGATGGGCAATATCACAATATACAGTATAAGGCTGTGGTATTTTTGTATCTATAGATTTTTATGGCTTCTTCCAGGTACAAGCAAAGCCCACCCAGAACAGCATAAGCAGTAGTAGATTACCTCCTACCACAAGACCTGTGTTCTTGCCACCTTCACCAATTACAGTTTTACCTTATGAACGTATGATTGAGAGACTGCTTGCCCCACAGATATTTTCAGCTACCCATTATGAACTGCTTATTCTCAAGAGAATCAAGGGCTGACAAAGCAGCAGATGATGTGAAGGGAATCAACTTGAAGAACATTTCATGCTGTGGATGGCATAAACAAAAATATGTTCAATGGTGGATAACCTGCCCCATTATCACCCCTAATGTTCACCTAAACTACGAACCATAATCAAGAAATGTAGAAATATTTTTCATCCCTGCTTGGTGGTTTATTTAAAAATGCCCTCTCTTCTTATAATTTATATTTTAATGTAAGTGAACAGATCTCAAAAACATTAATAATTTTGATAATAATGTTTGGAAACTTATCACTTAAAAGGACAGTGGTATATTTTTCTATTGCGTATATGCAAAAAAAATAATTTTTTCATAGTTTTGCAAAATGTTTTAAAATTTAGGCCTCCATTACATATAGAGCGTCGCCCGCAAAAGCCGGCAACGCCAGATTTTGCGCGATTTTGGTATTACATATACGGCATAGCATACAAGTTACGGCCGTATATTTCACCCGTCGCTCTCAATTTTTACTCCCATAGGCTAACATGGGACCGCGTCGTAAATCGGTATCCAATATCCAACGCAAGGCCTTACGTGGCGAAAATTGAGAAAACTTACTCCATTTTCACCTCGCCATAAAAGGCACCCGTAGCAGGCCTTTGTGCTGAGTATGGGAGCACCGTAACTCCCGAAAATGCCTGCAAAAATAAACACCTAATGCATGCGCAATGTCTATCTACCTGTTAACCGCAATCCCCCACCGCAAATAACTAATAAACTCTATTAACCCCTAAACCACCATAGCCCCCATCGCAATTAACCTATTCTAGTATTAACCCCTAAACCGCCATAGCCCACATAGGCTATTAAATGTATTAACCCCTAATCTGCCACCACCGCCAACGTTGCCGCCACTATAATAAAGTTATTAACCCCTAAATCTAAGTCTAACCCTAACACCCCCTAACTTAAATATTATTTAAATAAATCTAAATAGTATTACTATTATTAACTAAATTATTCCTATTTAAAACTAAATACTTAGCTATAAAATAAACCCTAAGATAGCTACAATATAATTAATAATTACATTGTAGCTATTTTAGGATTTATTTTTATTTTAAAAAGGCAACTTTGTATTTATTTTAACTAGGTACAATAGCTATTAAATAGTTAATAACTATTTAATAGCTGCCTAGTTAAAATAATTACAAATTTACCTGTAAAATAAAACCTAACCTAAGTTACAATTACACCTAACACTACACTATCATTAAATTAATTAAATGAATTAACTACAATTAGCTCAAATTAAATACAATAAAATAAAATAAACTATAGTACAAAAAACCCCCCACTAAATTACAGAAAATAAAAAAAATTTACAAGAAGTTTAAACTAATTACACCTAATCTAAGCCCCCTAATAAAATAAAAAAAGCCCCCCAAAATAATAAAATTCCCTACCCTATACTAAATTACAAATAGCCCTTAAAAGGGCTTTTTGCGGGGCATTGCCCCAAAGTAATCAGCTCTTTTACCTGTAAAAAAAGAAATACAACCCCCCCAACATTAAAACCCACCACCCACACCCAACCTTACTCTAAAACCCACCCAATCCCCCATTAAAAAAACCAAATTTTTTGGGAGGCAGGTTAGACTGTTACGGGAGATTTAAAATTATCTTTACTTTTCTTAGGTGCCGGCAGTTTCTAAAGTGCCGTAAGTCACTAGCGACTCCAGAAATTTGTAATTACGCTCATTTCTGGACATCGCTAGTTTATCAGACTTACGGCACTTTAGGAACTGCCGGCGGGGTATATGTAATACTTCAATGTGCAAGGTGAAATTACGGGTGGCGCAGGTTCCCACGCTTGTGCCGAAACCTGCGCCGTATATGGGATTGCGCCCTTAAAGTGCAAGTAAGAGGAGGCGCTTCTAATATCTATTGCTCTATTAAAATATATATTTTTAAATACTCTCTTTTATAAGGAACAATGGAACAAATACTTTTTTCAGTATCATATCCCTTTAAGTAGACACATGAGTTCCTTAATTTTTGTAATGCTTCATAATATTAATGATGGCCAGCAGCATTACAAAATTAAAAGGGCCATTATAGTCGAAACATTTTAAGTCTAGTGACCCTTTAATGATATGTGTATAAGCCCCACAAATAGGTTAAACACATAGTAGAAATACCACGCTAGATCCACAGAGCACTGCTAGCCCCAAGCTGAAAATGTCACTGATCCAATCAATAATGCTGTGTGACTAGGGCTGATGACTGGACAAGTGGCTGCTTCCTCCTCGGACCAGCAGGCAGGGTTTAAACATATAGCATTAAAGGGTCACTAATGAATTAGAACCCATCATTTTTAGACTAAAATGGACCTTTAATATTGTAGTTATGGCCATCATTACGATTATAAGCTATGATGTATTCTGACATCTGAATGAATTTATAGCCTTTGCTCTTTCCAATAACAGGTAGAGAATGATGAATATATTTGGTACTCGTCGCCTTTTCTTGTGCTAAACTTGATTCCTACAAGATTAAATATATTAAAAAGTGAATTGACTGTGCTATTTCTAGAGTGTGATTTGATCTCTCTTTTAAAAAATAAGATTATCCATTTTGCAGTGAGGCAAAAAGTTCAAGGGTGTCCTAGTTCCAGATTTTTTTTAAATAAATATCTAGATGTGGACAAACAAGTTCTTCATGTCCATGGATGTCCCTATATGTGTCACACGGAGTTTCCATATTGATAACTCCTAATAGTAAAAGCTTCTGGGTTGAACTGCATTATATCTTCTTACCACTATTACATGAACTCAGCACTACTAATATAAATGTGAGCAAGAAACGTCAGATTCAAGTAGACAGCAATATATGCAGTATACATAGAAAAACAGAATTTATGCTTACCTGATAAATTACTTTCTCCAACGGTGTGTCCGGTCCACGGCGTCATCCATAACTTGTGGGAATATTCTCTTCCCCAACAGGAAATGGCAAAGAGCACAGCAAAAGCTGTCCATATAGTCCCTCCTAGGCTCCGCCCACCCCAGTCATTCGACCAACGGACAGGAGAAAAAAACAGGAGAAACTATAGGGTGCCGTGGTGACTGTAGTTAGAGAAATAAATTCATCAAACCTGATTAAAAAACCAGGGTGGGCCGTGGACCGGACACACCGTTGGAGAAAGTAATTTATCAGGTAAGCATAAATTCTGTTTTCTCCAACATTGGTGTGTCTGGTCCACGGCGTCATCCATAACTTGTGGGAACCAATACCAAAGCTTTAGGACACGGATGAAGGGAGGGAGCCAATCAGGTTGCCTAAACGGAAGGCACCACGGCTTGCAAAACCTTTCTCCCAAAAATAGCCTCCGAAGAAGCAAAAGTATCAAATTTGTAGAATTTGGCAAAAGTGTGCAGGGAAGACCAAGTTGCTGCCTTACATATCTGATCAACAGAAGCCTCGTTCTTGAAGGCCCATGTGGAAGCCACAGCCCTAGCAGAGTGAGCTGTGATGTGTTCAGGAGGCTGCCGTCCGGCAGTCTCGTAAGCCAATCGGATGATGCTTTTCAGCCAAAAGGAAAGAGAGGTAGCAGTAGCTTTTTGACCTCTCCTCTTGCCAGAATAAACGACAAACAGAGAAGACGTTTGTCTGAAATCCTTTGTTGCTTCTAAATAGAACTTTAAAGCACGAACTACATCTAGATTGTGTAACAAACGTTCCTTCTTTGAAACTGGATTCGGACACAAAGAAGGCACAACTATTTCCTGGTTAATATTCTTGTTGGAAACAACCTTTGGAAGGAAACCAGGTTTAGTACGCAAAACAACCTTATCTGAATGGAACACCAGATAGGGCGGATTACACTGCAAAGCAGATAACTCAGAAACTCTTCTAGCAGAAGAAATAGCAACCAAAAACAGAACTTTCCAAGATAACATTTTGATATCTATGGAATGTAGAGGTTCAAACGGAACCCCTTGAAGAACTGAAAGAACTAAATTCAGACTCCAGGGAGGAGTCAAAGGTCTGTAAACAGGCTTGATCCTGACCAAAGCCTGAACAAAAGCTTGAACATCAGGCACAGCTGCCAGTCGTTTGTGTAATAAGACAGATAAAGCCGAAATCTGTCCCTTTAGAGAACTCGCTGATAATCCCTTATCCAAACCTTCTTGGAGAAAGTAAAGGATCCTAGGAATTTTGATCTTACTCCATGAGAATCCCTTGGATTCACACCAACAGATATATATTTTCCATATTTTATGGTAAATCTTCCTAGTTACAGGTTTTCTGGCTTGTATCAGAGTATCTATTACAGAATCCGAAAACCCACGCTTAGATAAAATCAAGCGTTCAATTTCCAAGCCGCTAGCTGAAGGGAAACTAGATTTGGATGTTCGAATGGACCTTGTACTAGAAGATCCTGTCTCAAAGGTAGCTTCCATGGTGGAGCCGATGACATATTCACCAGGTCTGCATACCACGCAGGAGCTATCAAGATCACAGAGGCCCTCTCCTGCTTGATCCTGGCTACTAGCCTGGGAATGAGAGGAAACGGTGGAAACTCATAAGCTAGGTTGAAGGTCCAAGGTGCTACTAATGCATCCACTAGAGTCGCCTTGGGATCCCTGGATCTGGACCCGTAGCAAGGAACCTTGAAGTTCTGACGAGACGCCATCAGATCCATGTCTGGAATGCCCCATAATTGAGTCAACTGGGCAAAGATCTCCGGGTGGAGTTCCCACTCCCCCGGATGGAATGTCTGACGACTCATATAATCCGCCTCCAAGTTTTCCACTCCTGGGATGTGGATCGCAGATAGGTGACAGGAGTGATCTTCTGCCCATTTTATGATTTTGGTCACTTCTCTCATCGCCAGGGAACTCCTTGTTCCCCCCTGATGATTGATGTAAGCAACAGTCGTCATGTTGTCTGATTGGAATCTTATGAATCTGGTCTTTGCTAGTTGAGGCCAAGCCCTGAGAGCATTGAATATCGCTCTCAGTTCCAGAATGTTTATCGGGAGAAGAGACTCTTCCCGAGACCATAGCCCCTGAGCTTTCAGGGAGTCCCAGACCGTGCCCCAGCCCACTAGACTGGCGTCGGTCGTGACGATGACCCACTCTGGTCTGCGGAAACTCATTCCCTGGGACAGGTGGTCCTGGGTTAGCCACCAACGGAGTGAGTCTCTGGTCTTCTGATCTACTTGAATCACTGGAGACAAGTCTATATAGTCCCCATTCCACTGTTTCAGCATGCACAGTTGTAATGGTCTTAGATGAATTTGCGCAAAAGGAACTATGTCCATTGCTGCAACCATCAACCCTACTACTTCCATGCACTGAGCTATGGAAGGACGTGGAACAGAATGAAGAACTTGACAAGTGTTTAGAAGTTTTGACTT
Organism: Bombina bombina; assembly: GCF_027579735.1. Classification (NCBI taxonomy): domain Eukaryota; kingdom Metazoa; phylum Chordata; class Amphibia; order Anura; family Bombinatoridae; genus Bombina; species Bombina bombina. The sequence continues at coordinate 598,577,852 of NC_069500.1, forward strand.
TCTGACATCTGTCAGGAAAATCTTCATTTCTAAAGAATCTATTATTGGCCCCAAGAAAGGAACTCTTGTCGACGGAGACAGGAAACTTTTTTCTATGTTCACTTTCCATCCGTGAGATCTGAGAAAGGCCAGAACGATGTCTGTGTGAGCCTTTGCCTTTGAAAGAGACGACGCTTGTATCAGAATGTCATCCAAGTAAGGTGCCACTGCAATGCCCCTTGGTCTTAGAACCGCTAGAAGGGACCCGAGTACCTTTGTGAAAATCCTTGGAGCAGTGGCTAGCCCGAATGGGAGAGCCACAAACTGGTAATGTTTGTCCAGAAAGGCGAACCTTAGGAACTGATGATGATCTTTGTGGATAGGAATATGTAGATACGCATCCTTTAGATCCACAGTAGTCATAAATTGACCCTCCTGGATTGTAGGTAAAATCGTTCGAATGGTTTCCATTTTGAACGATGGCACTCTGAGAAATTTGTTTAGGATCTTTAAATCCAGAATTGGTCTGAAAGTTCCCTCTTTTTTGGGAACTACAAACAGATTTGAGTAAAACCCCATTCCTTGTTCCACGGTTGGAACTGGGTGTATCACTCCCATTTTAACAGGTCTTCTACACAATGTAAGAATGCCTGTCTCTTTATTTGGTTTGAAGATAAGATACCTTTGTGAAAATCCTTGGAGCAGTGGCTAGCCCGAATGGGAGAGCCACAAACTGGTAATGTTTGTCCAGAAAGGCGAACCTTAGGAACTGATGATGATCTTTGTGGATAGGAATATGTAGATACGCATCCTTTAGATCCACGGTAGTCATAAATTGACCCTCCTGGATTGTAGGTAAAATCGTTCGAATGGTTTCCATTTTGAACGATGGCACTCTGAGAAATTTGTTTAGGATCTTTAAATCCAGAATTGGTCTGAAAGTTCCCTCTTTTTTGGGAACTACAAACAGATTTGAGTAAAACCCCATTCCTTGTTCCACGGTTGGAACTGGGTGTATCACTCCCATTTTTAACAGGTCTTCTACACAATGTAAGAATGCCTGTCTCTTTATTTGGTTTGAAGATAAGTGAGACATATGGAACCTTCCCCTTGGGGGTAGTTCCTTGAATTCCAGAAGATAACCCTGAGAAACTATTTCTAGTGCCCAGGGATCCTGAACATCTCTTGCCCAAGCCTGAGCGAAGAGAGAGAGTCTGCCCCCTACTAGATCCGGTCCCGGATCGGGGGCTACTCCTTCATGCTGTTTTGTTAGCAGCAGCAGGCTTCTTTGCCTGCTTACCCTTGTTCCAGCCTTGCATCGGTTTCCAAGCTGGTTTGGTTTGCGAAGCATTACCCTCTTGTCTAGAGGCTGCAGAGTTGGAGGCCGGTCCGTTCCTGAAATTGCGAAAGGAACGAAAATTAGACTTATTCTTGGCTTTGAAAGGTCTATCTTGTGGGAGGGCGTGGCCCTTACCCCCAGTGATGTCTGAGATAATCTCTTTCAATTCTGGCCCAAAAAGAGTTTTACCCTTGAAGGGGATATTAAGCAATTTTGTCTTGGAAGATACATCCGCTGACCAAGACTTTAGCCAGAGCGCTCTGCGCGCCACAATTGCAAACCCAGAATTTTTTGCCGCTAATCTAGCTAACTGCAAAGCGGCATCTAAAATAAAGGAATTAGCTAACTTAAGTGCGTGAACTCTGTCCCTCCTCATACGGAGTCTCTCTACTGAGCGACTTTTCTAGTTCCTCGAACCAGAACCACGCTGCTGTAGTGACAGGAATAATGCACGAAATAGGTTCCCGGAGGTAACCTTGCTGTACAAAAATCTTTTTAAGCAAACCCTCCAATTTTTTATCCATAGGATCTTTTCACAATTATCCTCGATAGGAATAGTAGTGCGCTTGGCTAGTGTAGAAACTGCCCCCTCAACCTTAGGGACTGTCTGCCATAAGTCCTTTCTGGGGTCGACCATAGGAAATAATTTCTTAAATATAGGAGGGGGAACAAAAGGTATGCCGGGCTTCTCCCACTCCTTATTCACTATGTCCGCCACCCGCTTGGGTATAGGAAAAGCGTCGGGGTGCACCGGAACCTCTAGGAACTTGTCCATCTTGCACAATTTTTCTGGAATGACCAGGTTGTCACAATCATCCAGAGTAGATAACACCTCCTTAAGCAGTGCGCGGAGATGCTCTAATTTAAATTTAAATGTCACAACATCAGGTTCTGCCTGTTGAGAAATTCTACCTGAATCTGAAATTTCCCCATCTGACAAAACCTCCCTTATGGCCCCTTCAGATTGGTGTGAGGGTATGACAGAGCAATTATCATCAGCGCCCTCCTGCTCTACAGTGTTTAAAACAGAGCAATCGCGCTTTCTCTGAAATGCAGGCATTTTGGATAAAATATTTGCTATGGAGTTATCCATTACTGCTGTCAATTGTTGCATAGTAACAAGCATTGGCGCGCTAGAAGTACTAGGGGTCTCCTGCGTGGGCAAAACTGGTGTAGACACAGAAGGAGATGATGTAGAACTATGTCTACTCCCTTCATCTGATGAATCATCTTGGGCAACTTTACTATCTGTGGCAGTACTGTCCTTACTTTGTTTGGACGCTATGGCACAATTATCACACAATTTTGAAGGGGGAGACACATTGGCTTCCATACATACAGAACATAGCTTATCTGAAGGTACAGACATGTTAAACAGGCTTAAACTTGTCAATAAAGTACAAAAACCGTTTTAAAACAAAACCGTTACTGTCTCTTTAAATTTTAAACAGGGCACACTTTATTACTGAATATGTGAAAAACTATGAAGGAATTGTTCAAATCTAACCAAATTTTCACCACATTGTCTTAAAGCATTCAAAGCATTGCACCCCAAATTTGAGACCTTTAACCCTTAAAATAAAGAAACCGGAGCCGGTTACAGTTTTAACCCCTCTACAGTCCCAGCTACAGCCTTTGCTGCGACTTTACCAAACCCAGGGGGGTATACGATACCAAATGAAGCCTTCTAGGAACCTTTTCAACTACTTTCAGACCCACACACATGCAGCTGCATTTCCTGCTCTCAAAAGTAACTGCGCAGTAATGGCGCGAAAATGAGGCTCAGCCTACTACAGGGAAGGCCCTTCCTGACTGGAAAGGTGTCTAAACCAGTGCCTGACGTTAAAAAACGTTCCCCAAAGTTTATAAGGGTGAATATCAACATCAAGCTGTATAAAATGCCCAAATAAAGCAATCGATCTTGCCCATAAAAGTGTCTACCAGTTTTATAGCCCATATTAAGCCCTTTATTCTGTTTGAGAAAATGGCTTACCGGTCCCCATGAGGGGAAATGACAGCCTTCCAGCATTACACAGTCTTGTTAGAAAAATGGCTAGTCATACCTTAAGCAGAAAAGTCTGCTAACTGTTTCCCCCAACTGAAGTTATTTCATCTCAACAGTCCTATGTGGAAACAGCAAACGATTTTAGTTACTGCTGCTAAAATCATATTCCTCTCACAAACAGAACTCTTCATCTTTTTCTGTTTCAGAGTAAATAGTACATACCAGCACTATTTTAAAATAACAAACTCTTGATAGTAGAATAAAACTACAACTAAACACCACATACTCTTCGCCATCTCTGTGGAGATGTTGCCTGTGCAACGGCAAAGAGAATGACTGGGGTGGGCGGAGCCTAGGAGGGACTATATGGACAGCTTTTGCTGTGCTCTTTGCCATTTCCTGTTGGGGAAGAGAATATTCCCACAAGTTATGGATGACGCCGTGGAACGGACACACCAATGTTGGAGAAACATAACTATAGTAATTAAGATTTCACTATTGCCTATAGGCATGCACATTCATTTTTCCCTTGCAGTTATATTAGAAGCTGCTTTGGATCCCTTGTGCGAGTCTGCTTACTGCAAGTTAAGAAACGGTTAACCTTTCTACCACCTCAGAAGTGGAAGAGTTACAAAAACCTACCACTCTTGTTCATTGTGATTGACAGGCCACACTCTTGCAGGATTGGTTTCATGAGAGCAGGGGCAGCGCTGCACAAGGATTTCCTTGTGCTATGTTAAATGCGGGCAGCGGACATGCAGCTGCCAACTCATCGCAATCATGGGCGAACAGGTATAACTGTATATTATATTACTTATAATAAAGCATTTTATGTAGTAGTTAATTAGGACAAATTGTATTAGTTAAACTGTTTAAAAATTTAAAGGGTCAGTAAAGTAAAAAAAGACACTTTTATGATTAAGATAGAAGAAACAATTTTAAACAGCTTCTGTTTGCAGCAATATTATACACTGTTGCAAACACATATGCCATAGAATGTTAAGGGCAAGTACACCCTCTTGAGCTCCTTGGAGCATATTTCCTTTAAAACAAAAAATTTCAGGAGAATAAAGCAAATTTGATAATAGAATTAAATTGGAAAGTTGTTTAAATTTGCACACTCTGAATCAATAAAGTTTAGTTTTGATTTTACAGTCCCTTTAAGAAGTTATTCATTGGTTGGTTAAGGTAACAGTTATGTTCAGTCTTTTTTGGCCGCGGCAGCTTAGAGTTATTCTTTAATCTTGATAGCAATTTGATATACTTTATTAGCATTATATCATTTTCTTAAAATAGAAACGTGTTAGGAGTTAAAATTACTTTAAATAAATATAACATTAAATAGTCTGAGGATTATAAAATAACTGTTGTAAAGACAATTTAAAAAAAGGATTTTTAATTAACTTTTAGTATAATATATTTAATTCTATAGGATATACAAAAAATAAACATAGAAATAGTAATTTACATAAAGAGAACACAAAATATATTGTGCCAGATTACAGGGGGAGCGCTATTTAACGCTACCGCTCGAGCATTAAGTGCACTAGGAGTAAGATTTTTGCACTCGTCAGGTTGAGCTCAACGGGGTCCATTTATTAATGTGCGGATGGACATGATACGATGTAGCGTATCATGTCCGCAGCACATTGATAAAGGCCGACAGCATATGCTGTCAGCATTTTTCATTCTTGTGAACTGCTGGTGCAATACCAACCCCTGCAGATTCGCAGCCAATCAGCATGGGGTGTCAATCAACCCGATCGTATTTGAATGAGGCGGATTGCTGTCCGTCACCTCAGAGGTGGCAGATGAGTTAAGGAGCAGCGGTCTTAGGACCACTGCTTCTTAACTTCCCTTCAGCTGGAACTGAAGTGGAGTGGGTCGGAGGCAGCATCCGCTGCTTCTTAAATAGACCCAATAGTAAGAGTTGAAAGTACAACCCCTATTCTGAAAATGTTGGGACAGTATGAAAAATGCAAAAAAACAAAGAAAAAGAGTCATTTAAAAATTAAATTCAAAATTTGCAAGGAAGGATAGAAGAGTTCATCTGGGGAGGGGTTAAGCCTCACATTTCTAAACACACCCTATATTTACCCAAGGATAGGGGGGGGTGGGAGTCCCCAATCTCCTCCTGTACAAGAAAGCCATACACCTCCAGCATCAGGTAGAATCGAGCAACAAAAAGTTTAAATATAAAAAGACTGTGCACATTTTGTTAATGGAAGTAAATTGGAAAGTTGTTTAAAATTGCATGCTCTATCTGAATAATGAAAGTTTAATTTTGATTGAGTGTCCCTTTAAGTTTAGTTGTCGGATTACAGGGGAATCAAAGTTTGTAATTTTTAAATTTTATCCAAGTTTCAATTTTAAAATAACAATTTTGATTGCCTTTTAATTGTTCTTTATGAATAGAACCCATAATATAGCTAATTTAGAGTTAATATCTTGTAAAAGATAATAATATCTGGTGATAAAGGAATAAACAGTAGTAAAAAATAAAAAAATAAAACATGATAAAAACAAAAAAGGATGCAATGAATAGATTATCATATTGGTCTCAGAATTGTTTTTGTCACTTTTTCACATTTTTTTTTCCCCCTAACAAAATATCTTGTAGGACAAGTCTGTTAAAGGGACATTAAACTGCTGGACACAACTTTAAGAAAATGGTTACTACTCACAATGCTATTGGTTTTTCTCCTGTGTCTGCAGCTCTCACAGCTATTCTCTTATTTAAACACTTTGCAGTTCCCAGTTGATGAAGTTCTTCATTTTCATACTGGGCCTTGCCACCTTGTAGCTCACATGCTTGTGCACCCTGTGACAGGAGGGGTGAAATGGACAGATTAGTGACATTCACGGCTTTTTCATTTGGTTTGTGTTAGCACACATTAAAGGGAAAGTTTACACCAGAATTTTTATTGTTTAAAAAGATAGATAATCCCTTTATTACCCATTCCGAAGTTTTGCATAACCAGCACAGTTATAATAATGCACTTTTTACCTCTGTGATTACCTTGTATCTAAGCCTCTGCAAACTGCCCCCTTATCTTAGTTATTTTGACAGACTTGCATTGTAGCAAATCAGTGCTGACTCCTAGGTAACTCCATGTGCACACATCAACTATGCCTTCTAGTCGTTAAAAAATGTCAAAATGCATTCAGACAAGAGACGGCCTTCAAGGGCTTAGAAATTAACATATTAGCCTACCTAGGTTTAGCTTTCAACTAAGAATACCAAGAGAACAAAGCAAAATTGACGATAAAAGTAAATTGGAAAGTTGTTTCAAATTACATGCCCTATCTGAATCATGGAAGTTTGTTCTTGACTAGACTATCCCTTTAACACAGAGAGTGAGCTTTACATTTTTGCAGTTTTATTTAAAGTTTATCAAGTTGCATAAAATAAATAAAAAGGCCACACAACTTATATAGAACAATGTAGTCAATTGCATTAGCTCTGCAGCTATTTGGGCAAACTTTTAATTTTGCCTTTTTTATCTAGATAAAGTTTTTTCAATATGTATGTATCACATGTAAGGAACCTTAGACTGTTGTTATAGTATGATTTATATTGGGCCATTTTAGCAATAGTTATGTATTAGGTTGTAGCATCAAATATTATTGTATGATGTGTTAGTAATTATGAATGTTTGGTGTTAAACAATAAGAGATTACAATGTGAATTAACTCACATCTTATTGCTAGATAAATACTTTACATATCAAAGTGTTTTCTTGCATTCCATTAATCATTTTTATGCTTTGTGTTTGTGAACTAAAACACATTGCAACATTCTATTCTTTCCATTTGGGTATTCCATGTGCTTAAGGGTAATAAAGCTGGATTTTACACACACACACACATATTTATATATTTATATTTTTTGATTAATAATCTTTAAATGAAAATAGCATGATTTCTGTTTTGATCTTGTAAGATCATGTTAGATTAGAGAGCAAGTTCTACTCAACCATTAAGTTTTAAGACAATAAAATATACTTGAGAAACTTTAGATCTTCTTTTTCTTGTTTATCAAGCAATTCTTACTTCATTCTACTGACTATAGGCCACTAAATCCAGTAACAAGGATACATTCTAGAAAGAAACTAAATCAGTATGAATGTTACAAAAAAGTATTGCTCTTAATATTGCTTTTGTAATCAATCTGACTGATATTTTATAAATATATATTGAAATAAATCAGAGATGGATGGCAATTCTGCAAACTGATCCTTGACAGACTTTAAGTAGAGTTATGGCCTATTAATGACTGTGATTTCATGCCAGCTATAATAATCAACCACACATGCACTTTTCTCTGATAGACAGGATAATTACAATGTAGGTTTAAATAGACTTGCAACATTAAATAAATAAGTCAATTGGTAATTTAACCTTTGTTTAAGGGTAGCATAATATTTGATTCCAAAGGATTGACGATCTATTTGGTTGACACTAGAGCATTAGGATTTACGCTAACATTCAGTTTAAGGAAACAGTGGTTAGTCTTCATTTGTACAATCACAGCTCAACAGGGAGTAAGTACAGTGAGGAAAACATCAGCCAAAGCCAATCACTGCAGTTTATGGATGAAGCATCCAGTTTTTTATGCTCTGTGAGCCACAGGTTAGATACAACAAAAACAATTATATTTAAAAACTGGTAGAATTCACACTTCTTCACCCAAGAGGATTGCCAGAAACAGGTGGAGAGATTGCAGGATTCCTGATAAGTGATTCTTTAAAATACTTTCAAAATGAAAAACAAACAAGCAGGTCTGGTAAGTACACTGGTTTATAAGTTTATGCGGCTTAAACATATTGTTTATGATATGTTTATTTTCTGATTATTGTTTCTTTGCCAACTTTTTTACGCTATGGTAAAAAGCTGTTGTTATATTTATTATTAGAGTTATTTTATTGCTGACAATTTATTGTTGGTGTTTATGACAAGAATGGGAGTAACTTCATAATTAGACATATTATCTTGATTTTCATTACTTAATGAAATATCATGTAACAAATTATTAATCATATGCTCTACATTTTTTACAGTTTAATTTGTCATGTGTATATATATATATATATATATATAGATAGATAGATAGATAGATAGATAGATAGATAGAGAGAGAGAGAGAGAGAGAGAGAGGGAGATTGATTTATATTTATTAAAAAAATATATTTATATAATGGATAAAAAGCATATATCCACACTCACTTTATTTATATTCCCAAAAAATGTTTTCATTTTGTAACATAGTAAATGCTATTTATTTTGCTATATAAATCCAGTGAGTGTGTGTATATATATATATATATATATATATATATATACTGGATCCTGTCACACTGGTAGAGTAATCATTTCTGTTGAGAGTGTGAATACATTTTATATATAAAAGTATATTTATAGATTAATTTTAATGCAATTTATTTTCTTTGAGAAATGATATTTTGTTTGAGAAACAGGATATGTGTTGCATTTTATAGTGATAACTGTACTTGTCTTGTCATTTCCACACAAATTTGCTGTTCTGCTCAGAAAAATCTTAAAAAAGACAGCAGAACTTTATGCACAAAACAAACTTATTCTCTAAAAGTAATGCCACAGTTATTTTAAACAGTTCTTTAATATTTTTGAAGATATTTAATAAGGGAAGAAAATGCATCTGATCAATTAAAATGATGTATCACAATTAGCAGATGTTTGCCAGCTGACAATGACACAAAAATGATTGATGTTTATAAAGATTAATTTCATTTCTTTATATTATTTTAAATATTTTTAATTGTGTTTGTTTGTGACTAAAATACTTAAAAACAGACAGACTTTTTTGTTTCTCAAATAATTTGTTATAACAGCATTGTAAATATAAAACCCAATTCGGGTAAAGTATACAGGGACATCAAAAATATATATTGCATGTATAAATTGACATTTTTTTAAATTATTCCATAATACTATCTATCTATCTATCTATCTATCTATCAATCAATCTATCTATCTAATGCAGAATAACATATTTATTGACATCTCCTTTGGCGTCAGTTTTAGAAACCTATACATATTGAGTAAACGGAAATCAGTTGTACTAACTGAAATGTGTTTTTTTTTTTGTTGATAAATCAAAATTTATTGTTGTTAATTGTTAATTTTTCCAGCCAGATAAAGATCCATTATTCATTACTTTAACACTTTGGTAGACTCAAAGCAGTAAGTGTTGTTTCATTTGATTTGTTTTTGATTCTTTTTTTATGATTACTTTTAGTTCATTCTTTGTCTTCAGTGATGGTATTTCAGACTTTGTTCAGACTATTAAAAAGAAATGCCTTGATTACATAAAGTTCTACATCTAGATTTAATGTCTTTTTAAATTAAATAAGTGGACTACCTTTTAGGATGCTATGTTTAAATGTATTTTTGTGATTTTAAATCTTCTTAAAACATTTTATTTGTATTATTCAAGTTAAAACTAAAAATTCCAAAAATGAGTTTAAGTAGAAGAAGGCCTTAACAATAGAGATATTATGTTAACTGCTTTTGAATATAACATAAAACTATGGATATTGGATATATGTTTGTTAAATATATATCATGTTTAAATGACAGTGGACAGATAATCTGCTAAACATGGTGCTAAAATGTTTTGACTATGATAAAGTTAGATTGTTATTTTCCTTTCATTTGTAAATATCGCCTATACTCTTTGAAGTTAAAAGGGTTTATTTTTGCATCTCTCTATATATTGATGAGCCATCTGCTATCTTTTAATACATGACATAATGCACTATTATGTTTTTTGTCTGAACTACATAAGTGGTCATAATCAAAGTAACCAGGATCATGGTTATGATTCTGTGAATTGGATAAAAGAGAATTAGATCCTCTTGCACCTATGTGTAATTGTTAATAATTTTTATTCTAAAACTTAAATACAAATATTAAGTTGGAAATTATATATTTATTTTGAGAGTCAAAATGATTAGGGTACATTTTCAACACAACAAATTGATCTGTTTTTACCTGTTTTCCCATTACACTAGTATGAACGTGAACAATTGTATATTTACAATTCAGTTAATCATGTTTTTTAATAATATGAAATGAGTGTAATTAGTTATTTAGGGAATTAATATAATACTTTATAGAGTTTTATTTTTTTATTTAAATAGCATTTTATGAATGGAATGTTACATCATATTTTTTAGTACTCTGTTCTATTGAATATATTTGCATTTATTATATCAAATCAATTTGGCTGAAAAGTAAAGTTCCTATGCAATAAGAAACTAAAAGCAAATACATTGAAAAGTATAACTGTTTAATTCAGCATTCATCTTTCATAGGAAAGCATAGCAAGCTGAAAACAAAAAAATACAATAACATATAATGCTTGGAATATTTTCTCTGCACACAATGTCATATAATACATTAGGATGGAGTCATTGAGTATATCAAACTAGCACTACTAAAGCAAAAATCTAATAGATTCAGTGTTTAAATCCTCCTATACTTAAAATGCTGTTAAAGTAACATTTAAATATATGTCTATTTTTACTATTGGCAAACTAAAAAAATGGTTTACATTGTTTTGTTATTGTGATAGTTGTCTAGAGACAAAATGTTTGAAAAGACACTCCACTATATCTATATTTTGACCCTTGCTGAGGCGTCAACTAAAGAAATAAATGCTTTAAAATAATGTGCATGTCATGATTTATAATAGAGTTAAAAAGCTTTTTCTAAAAGTCAGAGGATTGCTTATTTATCATATGAAAGATTAAATGCCTCCCCCCTAGAATGCTAAATAATGTAGAAGCTTATAGGGAGCACCCAACCGAGGGACCAAATGACATCCCTTTTAGTTAATGCTGAAAAAGGTACAAAATGCCATATGAATGTTTTATAATGAGCATTCTAAATCACTTCCTCCTTTCAATTAATATGTCTTTTTAAACGTTTTATTTATCTATTTAGCAACATAATGTTCCAGCAGAAAATAAATGTAATATTTTAACTGATCAGATGCAAAACTACATTTTGTAAATATTCTAGAGTTTGGTATTTAAAAAAAAGTAATTTGTTTGATGTGAAGACAAAGGAAGATAATTAATGTTGCGCATTGCAAAGGAAAATAGTTAAAGGACCATTAAACACTTAAAGGGCCACTGTAAGTAAATATTTTCTATGCCTGTTACTAACTAACTACCCCAAATACGCTTTTTATCAATAGCATTTCATTAACATATCTCTACCGTATATCAGAAATCTTGTCTGCAAATTTAATTGTTTTCCAAACTTACTCCGTGGGTATCCTTTGCTCTATACCAATCCGTTTACAATACCTAGGCTTCAAAATGGCGCTTTAAACACAAAGTTATTGGTTTAAGTATTTTGAACACTCAGTGCTGAAAATAGTGGGCAGGAAAACGTGACATCATCGGCGAATAAAAGATATAACTTTTAGAACGTTATGAAACTTCGTTTTGGAGAAAATATAGGTCAGTAGGTTTTAATTAATGTTTATTAACTTTAATATGTTAGTTGTTTAGCTTAAAAATTATAACAGAAAGTAATCCTTTAAGTGATAATAAACACAGTATTATTGCAAAATCAGACAATGCAATAACACTTAGTTTGAATTTCAAATGAGCAGAAGGTTTTTTAATTCCCAGCCTTTCAATTCCCAGCCCCCTGTATCCTGTGACAGCTATTGGCCAATTACAGACACATATAAGTATGTATTGTCAATTCCTACAATGTACAGCAGGACTGTCATGGAACTTTCAATTTGCAAAGGTCGCAGGAGCAGCCAGGCCCTGGAGGTCCGCCCCTCTGGAGGGTCCAGCAGGGGCCAACGGGTCCTGGTGTTAAACCATTGATGGGAAGTCCAGGACTTGAGGAGGCCCCAGAATGGTAGTGGGAGGGGCCAAATTCTGTAAGGCATCCTATTTCAAGCACCCTCCTCAGTACTAAATACTGTGTAAGAAACACCTTTTCATACTACACAACTTATGTCCAAATACACCCGGCACGGCGCCGCATTGCTCAATACATGCCTAGACATGCCTCGCCCTAGTGCCATCTGTCTGTCAGACAGGCAAACCCCTCCTTTATCGCTAAACACAACCCTAAACTTGTTTGTCCAAAACTGTACAAGCACTGGCTGCTTACATTATATCTGCCTCAATAATCCTCGCCCATATATATATCTAATGTAGTCCTAATATTTGCCATCCTAGCCAGAGAGGGAATTACTGGTGCAGCTGGTAAGGGGCACTTATGCTGTGTCCCCACTCGAGTTTTGAGTCTCTAAGATGTTGTTTTTAGCTCATTGACCTTATCGGTAGTGAAGGGCTCAGACAGGGAGCCCTGGATATGTACTATGAACTATAGAACATCTTCCCAACAAGCAGGCAGGTGGGTAAGGAGTTTTAGAGGAGTATTCTGTGGTACTAACTTGATAGATTACTTTAGGGGACCATGTCTGTTTTTATTATTGGAGCATTTAACCTTTTGAAATGATTGGGATATTTAGCAAAAAAACAAAAAAAAACTATATGTAAGTTTTAAATCACCCAGATGGGTTAAGTAGTTTAAAATCTTATAGCTATATAAACTATATTTATGAGCGATAACCAATAAATACTTAATTTAAATACAATAAACAAATAACTCTGCAATACTGTCTAATGTGATATATATATATATACATATATATATATATATATATAAATCACACGCTATGTTTGATGTTTGAACATCCTGAACGGTTTCTAAACTCCTGCAGGGTGATCATTTATCCCCTATAGCTGTTGAGGGCAGTCTGCCCGGAGTAAACATGGCATTATTACAAGCTCTTGCAATGTTAGTAAACAACAATTAGCTGTCTCTGTTTCAGAAACAGCAGTCATAATGAGGCCCGAGCAGCTGTTAGAAAAGGTCACTTTATTTAATTGCTGGCTTCATGTATGTTGCATCCTGCAGCATGACTCAAAGGTAGATGAAACCAAATATTTTTTTCATGATTCAGAGAGAGCATAGAATTTTAAACAACTTTCTAATTTACTTCTATTATCTAATTTATTTTGCTCTTTGGTATCCTTTGTAGAAAAGCAAAAATAGGTAGGTTTAAGAGCTTCTTATTGGTGGATGCACAAATATAAACAAAAAAGGGGGCAGGGAGTAGCACAGTTACCCTAGCTTCTATATGTTCCTTCTCCTACACGCAAGAAAAGATAGACAGTTTTTGGTATATAGAAGCGCTCCCAGCTATAGGGCGTGGGAATAATATATTGTAAAAATAATACTCAATGAGGTATAACAATAAATACATTTATTATCTAAAAAGGACAATGAATAAAAATAGTGACCGGTCATCATGTGCAAAACACTTAAGGTTTTTGTATTGTTAATCTAAATAGGTTCACTTAATAATGTCCAAAAAAAAGGGAGAATATATTGGGATAACAACCACAGTCCTTGTGTGTAAATTATTAAAAAAAAACATAATTTATGCTTACCTGATAAATTTGTTTCTCTTGTGGTGTATCCAGTCCACGGATCATCCATTACTTGTGGGATATTCTCATTCCCAACAGGAAGCTGCAAGAGGACACCCACAGCAGAGCTGTCTATATAGCTCCTCCCCTAACTGCCATATCCAGTCATTCGACCGAAAACAAGCAGAGAAAGGAGAAACCATAGGGTGCAGTGGTGACTGTAGTTTAAAATTAAAAAATTAAAAAAAATTATAAAATGACAGGGTGGGCCGTGGACTGGATACACCACAAGAGAAACAAATTTATCAGGTAAGCATAAATTTTCTCTTGTAAGGTGTATCCAGTCCACGGATCATCCATTACTTGTGGGATACCAATACCAAAGCTAAAGTACACGGATGAAGGGAGGGACAAGGCAGGTACTTAAACGGAAGGTACCACTGCCTGTAAAACCTTTCTCCCAAAAATAGCCTCCGAAGAAGCAAAAGTATCAAATTTGTAGAATTTTGAAAAAGTATGAAGCGAAGATCAAATCGCCGCCTTGCAAATCTGTTCAACAGAAGCCTCATTTTTAAAGGCCCATGTGGAAGCCACAGCCCTAGTAGAATGAGCTGTAATCCTTTCTGGAGGCTGCTGGCCAGCAGTCTCATAGGCTAAGCGGATTATGCTTCTTAGCCAAAAAGAAAGAGAGGTTGCCAAAGCCTTTTGACCTCTCCTCTGTCCAGAGTAGACAACAAACAAAGCAGATGTTTGACAAAAATCTTTAGTAGCTTGTAAGTAAAACTTTAAAGCACGAACCACGTCCAGATTGTGTAATAGACGTTCCTTCTTTGTAGGATTAGGACACAAAGATGGAACAACAATCTCTTGATTGATATTCTTATTAGATACCACCTTAGGCAAAAACCCAGGTTTGGTACGCAGGACTACCTTATCCGCATGGAAGATCAGATAAGGAGAATCACATTGTAAAGCAGATAACTCGGAGACTCTACGTGCCGAGGAAATATCTTCTAAAAACAGAACTTTCCAAGATAAAAGTTTGATATCTGTGGAATGAAGAGTTTCAAACGGAACTCCTTGAAGAACCTTAAGAACCAGATTTAAGCTCCATGGCGGAGCAACAGGTTTAAGCACATGCTTGATTCTAACTAAAGCCTTACAAAATGCCTGAACGTCTGGAACATCTGCCAGACGCTTGTGCAAAAGAATAGACAGGGCAGAAATCTGTACCTTTAAGGAACTAGCTGACAATCCTTTTTCCAAACCTTCTTGGAGAAAGGATAATATCCTGGGAATCCTGACCTTACTCCATGAGTAACCCTTGGATTCACACCAATAAAGATATTTACGCCATATCTTATGGTAAATTTTCCTGGTGACAGGCTTTCGTGCCAGTATTAAGGTATCAATGACAGACTCGGAGAAGCCACGCTTTGATAACATCAAGCGTTCAATCTCCAGGCAGTCAGTCTCAGAAAAATTAGATTTGGATGATTGAAAGGACCTTGTAGTAGAAGGTCTTGTCTGAACGGCAGAGTCCAAGGTGGAAAGGATGACATGTCCACTAGATCTGCATACCAGGTCCTGCGTGGCCACGCAGGCACTATCAAGATCACCAATGCTCTCTCCTGCTTGATCTTGGCAATCAGACGAGGGAGCAGAGGAAACGGTGGAAACACATAAGCCAGGTTGAAAGACCAGGGCGCTGCTAGAGCATCTATCAGCGTCGCCTTGGGATCCCTGGACCTGGATCCGTAACAAGGAAGCTTGGCGTTCTGGCGAGATGCCATGAGATCCAGTTCTGGTTTGCCCCAACGATGAATCAATTGTGCAAACACCTGCGGGTGGAGTTCCCACTCCCCCGGATGAAAAGTCTGAAGACTTAGAAAATCCGCCTCCCAGTTCTCTACACCCAGGATATGGATAGCTGATAGGTGGCAAGAGTGAATCTCTGCCCAGCGAATTATCTTTGAGACTTCTAACATCGCTAGGGAACTCCTTGTTCCCCCTTGATGGTTGATGTAAGCCACAGTCGTGATGTTGTCCGACTGAAATCTGATGAACCTCAGAGTTGCTAACTGAGGCCAAGCCTGAAGAGCATTGAATATCGCTCTCAGTTCCAGAATATTTATTGGAAGGAGTGACTCCTCCTGAGTCCACGATCCCTGAGCCTTCAGGGAGTTCCAGACTGCACCCCAACCTAGAAGGCTGGCATCTGTCGTTATAATTGTCCAATCTGGCCTGCGAAAGGTCATACCTTTGGATAGATGGACCCGAGATAGCCACCAGAGAAGAGAATCCCTGGTCTCTTGATCCAGATTTAGTAGAGGGGACAAATCTGTGTAATCCCCATTCCACTGACTGAGCATGCAGAGTTGCAGCGGTCTGAGATGTAGGCGTGCAAACGGCACTATGTCCATTGCCGCTACCATTAAGCCGATTACTTCCATGCACTGAGCCACCGAAGGGCGAGGAATGGAATAAAGAACACGGCAGGAATTTAGAATTTTTGATAACCTGGACTCCGTCAGGTAAATTTTCATTTCTACAGAATCTATCAGAGTCCCTAGGAAGGAAACTCTTGTGAGGGGGGATAGAGAACTCTTTTCCTCGTTCACCTACCACCCATGCGACCTCAGAAATGCCAACACTATGTCCGTATGAGACTTGGCAATTTGGAAGTTTGACGCCTGAATCAGGATGTCGTCTAAATAAGGGGCCACTGCTATGCCCCGCAGCCTTAGAACCGCCAGAAGCGACCCCAGAACCTTCGTAAAAATTCTTGGGGCTGTAGCTAACCCAAGGGAAGAGCTACAAACTGGTAATGCCTGTCTAGGAAGGCAAACCTGAGAAACCGATGATGATCTTTGTGTATCGGAATGTGAAGATAAGCATCCTTTAAATCCACTGTAGTCATGAATTGACCCTCCTGGATCATAGGTAGGATGGTACGAATAGTCTCCATCTTGAATGATGGAACTCTGAGGAATTTATTTAAGATCTTTAGATCAAAAATTGGTCTGAAGGTTCCCTCCTTTTTGGGAACCACAAACAGATTTGAGTAAAATCCCTGTCCCTGTTCCTCCTTTGGAACTGGATGGATCACTCCCATAACTAGGAGGTCTTGTACACAGTGTAAGAATGCCTCTCTCTTTATCTGGTTTGCAGATAATTGTGAAAGGTGAAATCTCCCTTTTGGGGGGGAAGCCTTGAAGTCCAGAAGATATCCCTGGGATATAATTTCCAATGCCCAGGGATCCTGGACATCTCTTGCCCACGCCTGGGTGAAGAGCGAAAGTCTGCCCCCTACTAGATCCATTACCGGATAGGGGGCCGTTCCTTCATGCTGTCTTAGAGGCAGCAGCAGGCTTTTTGGCCTGCTTACCTTTTTCCAGGTCTGGTTAGGTCTCCAGACCGTCTTGGACTGAGCAAAAGTTCCCTCTTGTTTTGCATTAGAGGAATTTGATGCCGCACTTGCCTTGAAGTTTCGAAAGGCACGAAAATTAGACTATTTGGCCCTTGATTTGGACCTATCCTGAGGAAGGGCATGACCTTTTCCTCCAGTAATATCAGCAATAATCTCCTTCAAACCAGGCCCGAATAGGGTCTGCCCCTTGAAGGGAATGTTAAGCAGCTTAGACTTTGAAGTAACGTCAGCAGACCATGATTTAAGCCATAGCGCTCTGCGCGCCTGGATAGCAAAACCAGAATTCTTAGCCGTTAGTTTAGTCAAATGAACAATGGTATCAGAAACAAAAGATTTGGCTAGCTTAAGTGCTCTAAGCTTGTCAAGTATGTCATCCAATGGAGTCGCTACCTGTAAAGCCTCTTCCAGAGACTCAAACCAGAACGCCGCAGCAGCAGTGACAGGAGCAATGCATGCAAGGGGCTGTAGGAAAAAAACATTGTTGAATAAACATTTTCTTAAGGTAACCCTCTAACTTTTTATCCATTGGATCTAAGAAAGCACAACTCTCCTCGACAGGGATAGTAGTACGCTTTGCTAGAGTAGAAACTGCTCCCTCCACCTTAGGAACTGTCTGCCATAAGTCCCGTGTGGTGGCGTCTATTGGAAACATTTTCCTAAAAATAGGAGGGGGAGAGAACGGCACACCTGGTCTATCCCATTCCTTAGTAATAATTTCTGTAAACCTTTTAGGTATTGGAAAAATATCAGTGCACACCAGCACTGCATAGTATTTATCCAGTCTACACAATTTCTCTGGCACTGCAATTGTATCACAGTCATTCAGAGCAGCTAAAACCTCCCTGAGTAACACGGGGAGGTGTTCAAGCTTAAATTTAAATGTAGAGATATCAGAATCAGGTTGTATCATCTTCCCTGAGTCAGAAACATCACCCATCAGACATAGCTCTTAAAGCGTCAGTATGCTCTGTATTTCGTCTAACTCCAGAGCTATCTCGCTTTCCTCTAAATTCAGGTAGTCTGGTTAATACCGCTGACAGTGTATTATCCATGAATGCCGCCATGTCTTGTAAAGTAAACGCTATGGGCGCCCTAGATGTACTTGGCACCATTTGAGCGTGAGTCCCTTGAGCGGGAGTCAAAGGATCTGACACGTGGGGAGAGTTAGTCGGCATAACTTCCCCCTCGTCAGATTCCTCTGGTGATAAATTTTTTAAAGACAGAATATGATCTTTATTGCTTAAAGTGAAATCAGTACATTTGGTACACATTCTAAGAGGGGGTTCCACCATGGCTTTTAAACATAATGAACAAGGAGTTTCCTCTATGTCAGACATGTTTGTACAGACTAGCAATGAGACTAGCAAGCTTGGAAAACACTTTAAATCAAGTTAACAAGCAAATATAAGAAACGGTACTGTGCCTTTAAGAGAAACACATTTTGTCAGAATTTGAAAAACAGTGAAAAAAGGCAGTAAATCAAACGAAATTTTTACAGTGTGTATAATAGGCTAACAGAGCATTGCACCCACTTGCAAATGGATGATTAACCCCTTAGTTCAAAAAACGGATAAAAAAACGATATAGACGTTTTTTAACAGTCACACCAAACTGCCACAGCCTTGCTGTGGGCCTACCTTCCCCAACAAACGATTTTGGAAAGCCTAAGAGCCCTCTAGAGATGTCCTATATTATTCAGGGGACTCCTGGAGGAAGCTGGATGTCTCAGTCTGTAAAAGTTACTGCACAGAAAAGCGCTAAATTAGGCCCCTCCCACTCATAGTAACACAGTGGAAAGCCTCAGGAAACAAATTTAAGCCAGCCATGTGGAAAAAACTAGGCCCCAATAAAGTTTTATCACCAAAGTATATATAAAAACGTTTAAACATGCCAGCAAACGTTTTATATTGTAAATATAAAAGAGTATTACCTCAGAAAGTAAGCATGATACCAGTCGCTATTAAATCACTGTATTCAGGCTTACCTTACATAAATTTGGTATCAGCAGCATTTTCTAGCATTTCACATCTTCTAGAAAAAATCTTAACTGCACATACCTCATAGCAGGATAACCTGCAGGCCATTCCCCCGCTGAAGTTATCTCTCTCTTCAGTCATGTGTGAGAACAGCAATGGCTCTTAGTTACAACCTGCTAAGATCATATAAATCACAGGCAGATTCTTCTATTTTTCTGCCTGGAACAAAATAGTACAACTCCGGTACCATTTAAAAATAATAAACTTTTGATTGAAGCAAAATAACAGCTACATTTCACCGCTTTCTCTCTTACTACCTCCATGCTTGTTGAGAGTTGCAAGAGAATGACTGGATATGGCAGTTAGGGGAGGAGCTATATAGACAGCTCTGCTGTGGGTGTCCTCTTGCAACTTCCTGTTGGGAATGAGAATATACCACAAGTAATGGATGATCCGTGGACTGGATACACCTTACAAGAGAAAGTTTGTTTTGTGCCAAGTTGTTTACTCATAGTAATACAGTTAAAACATATTCCTTGACCTTTTATTCGGTCCGGTGCGTTTAATAATAACGTTGATATCTTTAGCGGTTAAATACCCTACTCTAAGACTGCTCTCAGGTCGGTGTGTTCAGTGAAATTGTTATTTAGCATATTATGATACCTTGTATACTTTAATTTCCTGCTGGCATCTCTCGAGTTATCTTGTAACTGCCACTCAGCTCTCTGGTTGTAGAGTGATAGTTTCCTGGTCCATCACCAGTATATTCCTCACAATATACTGGTCAGTGCAGGGCAAAACTGGGACATAGGATGCTTGTGATCTGGGAATAGACAGACTTCAGCCACTGGGTAACTGAGAAGCTGAACAAGGCCACACCGAGAAGGAGGAGCTAATATAGGACGCCTCATCTTGTATTTATGGATCAGGGCAAATACGGGACATTCATAGTTTTTTGTTGAAGAATTTGGAAAAGGATAGATTGCATCAGGGTCTTTAGAAGAGATACTAGTCCTAAAGCCCGTTCACACAGGCCATTTTTTGCAGTACAGCGGTCCCACCCCTTGCTCTCTCCCTCCCTCTCTCTTTTGCTCTCTCTCCCCCCTCTCTTTTGCTCTCACTCTCTCCCCCCTCTCTTTAGATATCTCTCTCTCCCCCCTCTCTTTTGAGCTCTCTCTATCCCCCCTCTTTTTTTGCGATCTCTCCCTCCCCCCTCTCTTTTGCGCTCTCTCTCCCCCCTCTCTTTTGCGCTCTCTCTCTCCCCCCTCTCTTTTGCGCTCTCTCCTCCATCTCTTTTGCGCTCTCTCTTCCCCTCTCTTTTGCGCTCTCTCTCCTCCATCTCTTTTGCGCTCTCTCTCCCCCTTCTCTTTTGCGCCCTCTCTCTCCCCCCTCTCTTTTGCGCTCTCTCTCTCCTCCATCTCTTTTGCGCTCTCTCTCCCCTCTCTTTTGCGCTCTCTCTCCCCTCTCTTTTGCACTCTCTCCCCCCCCTCTCTTTTGCGCTCTTCCCCCCTTTCTTTTGCTCTCTCTCTTCCCCCCTCTCTTTTGTGCTCTCTCCTCCCTCTCTTTTGCGCTCTTTCTCCCCCTCTCTTTTGTGCTCTCTCCCCCCTCTCTTTTGTGCTCTCTTCCCCTCTCTTTTGCGCTCTCTCTCCTCCATCTCTTTTGCGCTCTCTCTCCCCCTTCTCTTTTGCGCTCTCTCTCTCCCCCCTCTCTTTTGCGCTCTCTCTCTCCTCCATCTCTTTTGCGCTCTCTCTCCCCTCTCTTTTGCGCTCTCTCTCCCCTCTCTTTTGCACTCTCTCCCCCCCTCTCTTTTGCGCTCTTCCCCCCTTTCTTTTGCTCTCTCTTTTCCCCCCTCTCTTTTGTGCTCTCTCCTCCCTCTCTTTTGCGCTCTCTCTCCCCCCTCTCTTTTGTGCTCTCTCCCCCCTCTCTTTTGTGCTCTCTTTCCCCCCTCTCTTTTGCGCTCTCTCTCCCCCTTCTCTTTTGCGCTCTCTCCCCCCTCTCTTTTGTGCTCTCTCTCTCCCCCCTCTTTTGCTCTCTCTCTCCCCCTCTCTTTTGAACTCTCTCTCCCCCTCTTTTGTGCTCTCTCCCCCCTCTCTTTTGCGCTCTCTCCCCCCTCTCTTTTGTGCTCTCCCCCCTCTCTTTTGCACTCTCTCTCCCCCCTCTCTTTTGCTCTCTCTCTCTCCCCCTCTCTTTAGATCTCTCTCTCTCCCCCTCTCTTTTGAGCTCTCTCTCTCCCCCCTCTCTTTTGCGCTCTCTCTCCCCCCTCTCTTTTGCGCTCTCTCTCTCCCCCCTCTCTTTTGCGCTCTCTCTCTCTCCTCCATCTCTTTTGCGCTCTCTCCCCCTCTCTTTGGCGCTCTCTCTCTCCCCCTATCTTTTGCGCTCTCTCTCCTCCATCTCTTTTGCGCTCTCTCCCCATCTCTTTGCACTCTCTCCCCTCTCTTTTGCGCTCTCTCTCTCCCCATCTCTTTTGACCTCTCTCTCTCTCCTCCATCTCTTTTGTGCTCTCTCTCCCCTCTCTCTCTCCCCTCTCTTTTGTGCTCCGTCTCTCCCCTCTCTTTTGCGCTCTCTCTCTCCCCCTCTCTTTTGCGCTCTCTCTCTCCTCCATCTCTTTTGTGCTTTCTCTCCCCCATCTCTTTTGCGCTCTCCCCCCCATCTCTTTTGCGCTCTCTCCCCTCTCTTTTGCGCTCTCACTCCCCCCTCTCTTTTGCGCTCTCTCTCTCTCCCCCTCTCTTTTGCGCTCTCTCTCCTCCATCTCTTTTGTGCTCTCTCTCCCCTCTCTCTCTCCCCTCTCTTTTGTGCTCCGTCTCTCCCCTCTCTTTTGCGCTCTCTCTCTCCCCCTCTCTTTTGCGCTCTCTCTCTCCTCCATCTCTTTTGTGCTCTCTCTCCCCCATCTCTTTTGCGCTCTCTCTCCCCTCTCTCTCTCTCCCCTATCTTTTGTGCTCTCTCTCCCCTCTCTTTTGTGCTCTCTCTCTCCTCCCTCTCTTTTGCGCTCTCTCTCCCCCTCTCTTTTGTGCTCTCTCCCCCTCTCTTTTGTGCTCTCTTTCCCCCCTCTCTTTTGCGCTCTCTCTCCCCCTTCTCTTTTGCGCTCTCTCCCCCTCTCTTTTGTGCTCTCTCTCTCCCTCCTCTTTTGCTCTCTCTCTCCCCCTCTCTTTTGCGCTCTCTCTCTCTCCCCCTCTTTTGCACTCTCTCCCCCCTCTCTTTTGCGCTCTCTCCCCCCCTCTCTTTTGCGCTCTCTCTCCCCCCTCTCTTTTGCTCTCTCTCTCTCCCCCGCCCCTCTCTCCCCCCTTTTCTCTCTCCCCCCCCCCTCTCTCCCCTCTCTTTTGCGCTCCGTCTCTCCCCCCTCTTTTGCACTCTCTCTCCCCCTCTTTTGCGCTCTCTCTCTCCCCCTCTCTTTTGCGCTCTCTCTCTCCTCCATCTCTTTTGCGCTCTCTGTCCCCCCTCTCTCTCTCTCCCCTCTGTCTCCCCTTTCTTTTGCGCACTCTTTTCCCCCTCTCTCTCCCCTCTCTTTTGCGCTCTCTCCCCCTCTCTTTTAAGCTCTCTCTCCCCTCTCTTTTGCGCTCTCTCCCCCTCTCTTTTGCGCTCTCTCCCCCCTCTCTTTTGTGCTCTTCCACCCTTTCTTTTGCTCTCTCTCTGCCCCCCTCTCTTTTGTGCTCTCTCCCCCTCTCTTTTGCGCTCTCTCCCCTCTCTTTTGTGCTCTCTCCCCCCCTTTCTTTTGTGCTCTTCCCCCTTTCTTTTGCTCTCTCTCTGCCCCTCTCTTTTGCTCTCTCTCTGCCCCCCTCTCTTTTGCGCTCTCTCCCCCTCTCTTTTGCGCTCTTCCCCCCCTTTCTTTTGCGCTCTCCCCACCCTCTCTTTTGCTCTCTCTCCCCCCTCTCTTTTGCGCTCTTCCCTTCCTTTCTTTTGCTCTCTCTCTCCCCCCCTCTTTTTTGCTCTCTCTCTGCCCCCTCTCTTTTGCGCTCTCTCCCCCTCTCTTTTGTGCTCTTTCTCCCCCCTCTCTTTTGCGCTCTCCCCCCCCTCTCTTTTGCTCTCTCTCTGCCCCCCTCTCTTTTGCGCTCTCTCCCCCTCTCTTTTGCGCTCTTCCCCCCTTTCTTTTGCTCTCTCTCCCCCCTCTCTTTTGCGCTCTTCCCTTCCTTTCTTTTGCTCTCTCTCTCCTCCCCTCTTTTTTGCTCTCTCTCTGCCCCCTCTCTTTTGCGCTCTCTCCCCCCTCTCTTTTGCGCTCTTTCTCCCCCCTCTCTTTTGCGCTCTCTCTCCCTTTAAAAAAGTGTTTTTTTCACAAAGTGTATTATTCATATTTACAGTATATTATTCCCACGCCCTATAGCTGTGAGCACTTCTATATACCAAAAACTGTCTATCTTTGAATGCACAAATATGCCTCATGTTATTGGCTCCACATTATACATTGCTATTTCTTCAACAAAGAATACAAATATAATTAAGCAAATTGGAACATTGTTTAAAATTGTGTTCTCTATATTAAACATGGAAGAAATATGTCGCTTCAAGTAGTATGTGTTTGGTATAGACTGTGAATTGGGAGAAATTTGCATACCCTGTTGTATGATAGTGATATTTTATAATGCGTCAGTGTGTGCTGTGTATAAAATATTATGTTTACTCATCAGCAACATCATCATTGCCCTTCTACCTCTAACACATGACTTTAATATACATTTAACACTTTCAGATTGGAATATAAAGTGTTTGCAAAAACAAAAACAAAACAAAACATGGGAGGCCTGAGGTTTCTATTTGTATACCTCTGTAGTAGAAGCTGGTGCCTCAGAAAGTGTGTACATTCATAGGTGGCTCTACAATTAGGCCACATAGGTGGTCACCTAAGGCCTCACTTAAAAAGGGGCCTCACAGTGAGTCTATATCTTCATAAGGGGATTTTTTTTATGTGTGGCATGTGCATGGCATGCGGATAGGTGATAAAAACACTTTTGGCTAGTTGACATAGAAGCCTTTGAAGTGCCTGTGAGCTTTGTCCCTGGCATTCGGCCGGTTACTGTTTACCAGGGGACTACAAAATGCAGTGCTGCAAGAGGAGAGGTGTAGATGAGGTGTTATATTGTGCACCCTTCTATTTTACATGTCTAAATGCCACCCCTGTCTCTTCAAAGTGTCTGAAAACATAAGTACCATGCAGGGCAGTTATGGTGCACCATGTGCATCGCACACAGCGAGTAGACATATGCAGGTGTTATTGAGAGGAGAAGAGTAGAGATTAGCCTGAACAATTGAAGAACCTGAGGATGTGAGAATTAGACACACACTGCTTAAAGAGAAGCAGGGAACATGGGACAGCCTGTTTGAGGGAGATCCAGAGGATAATCCTGTATGTAATGCAGATAATGATTAAAAAAAGAGAAAAATCTGTGATTCCTTTACTGGTTACATTCTCTTTCTGCACTCCATCTCTCTATCTCGTCGCTCTCGTTTATTACCCCTCCCTTCTCACTCTTGCTATTCACTATCGCTCTGGGGGATATGTATCAAGCTGTCAACTGCAAATACGCCAGAATTCCACATCGTAATTGTTGCGAGATTGATCCGACCTAGTTATCAAAGCCTAGAGACCAGCAAAAGTTGAAATTTGTGACGTAACATACAATCTGCTGGTCTCAATCCGATGCAGATCGATGCTTACGTCATTAAAGATGTTCCGAATACACATTCGGCTCTGACACTTTTTATAATTATCAAACTTTTAACAGGTACGCTCGCGTCTTTTCCGACCCACTGTACCTGGTTTTCAATCCGCCATCCTGGAGGCCACGGATGCCATAGAAATCAATGGGAGTCTAAAAGCAGCGAAAGCTTATGTTCGATGCTGCAAGACAAAGAAATAGAACCCATTGATTTCTATGGAAGAAAACAAGTAAGGTTTACACCTAACACCCTAAGATAAACCCTGAGTCTAAACACCCCTAATCTGCCGCCCCTACATTGCCGCAACCTAAATAAAATGTATTAACCCCTATTTTGCCAATCCCCGACCCCACCGCAACATAAATAAACTTATTAACCCCTATCCCTCCGTTCCCCAACCTAAATAAACGTATTAACCCCTAAACCTCTGGCCTCCTACATCACCATCACTAACTAAACCTATTAAACCCTAAACCGTCAGCCCCCCACATCGCAAAAAAAATAATTAAGCTATTAACCCCTAAACCTAACAACCCCCTAACTTTAAATGAAAATTACAACATCCCTATCTTAATATTAATTAAAGCTTACCTGTAGAATTAAAAGAAACTATTTTAAACTAATTAACCTACCCTAACTATTATACTACAATTAAATTAATATTAAAGAAACCTAACCATACTCAAATTATTTAAATATACTTTTAAACATTATTAAAAGTACTAAATTATAGAAAACCAAATTATCAAAAATAAAAAAGAATTACACCTAATCTAATAGCCCTATCAAAATAAAAAAGCCCCCCCCCCAAAATAAAAAAAAACCTAGCCTACAATAAACTACCAATAGCCCTTAAAAGGCCCCAAAGATATCAGCTCTTTTACCTGTAAAAAAAAATACCAACACCCCCAACAGTAAAATCCACCACCCAATCAACCCCCCCAAATAAAAAACCTATCTAAAATAACCTAAGCTCCCCATTGCCCTGAAAAGGGCATTTGTATGGGCATTGCCCTTAAAAGGGCATTTAGCTCTTTTACATGCCCAGACCCTAATCTAAAAATAAAACCCACCCAAAAAAAACATTAAAAAAACCCATCACTAACCCCCGATGATCCACTTACAGTTCTTGAAGTCCCACTTGAAGGAGCCATCAAGCCGGAGAAGTCCACATCCAGGCATGTAAAAGAGCTCAATGCCCTTTTAAGGGCAATGGGGAGCTTAGGTTATTTTAGATAGGTTTTTTATTTGGGGGGGTTGTTTGGTTGGGTGGTGGGTTTTACTGTTGGGGGGGTGTTTGTATTTTTTTACAGATAAAAGAGCTGATATCTTTTGGGCAATGCCCCACAATAGGCCCTTTTAAGGGCCATTGGTAGTTTATTGTAGGCTAGGGTTTTTTATTTTGGGGAGGGGGGGCTTTTTATTTTGATAGGGTGTAATTATTTTTTATTTTTGATAATTTGGTTTTTTATTTTCCATAATTTAGTGGGGGTTCTGTAATTTAGTACTTTTAATAATGTTTAATTGTATATTTAAATAATTTGAGTAAGGTTAGGTTTCTTTAATATGTAATTTAGTATATTTAATTGGTATTTTAATTTAATTGTAGTATAATAGTTAAGGTTGGTTAATTAATAGTTTAAAATAGTTTCTTTGAATTCTACAGGTAAGTTTTAATTTATATTAAGATAGGGATGTTGTAATTTTAATTTAAAGTTAGGGGTTGTTAGGTTTCGGGTTAACCCTGAACTTGCCCACATAGTACCCATATGCAATCTGAGATCAGACACTTTGTCCTGCACCCACTCTGCCAGCTCAAATCAGACTTCAGATTCTCTCTCTCTCCCTTATTTTTCTCTCTACATCTTTCACTATTCTTTTTCCTCTCTCTTCACTCTCCTTCTTTCCCTAACCTCCAATCAACCTCACCTTTTTTTCCTCTCCATTCACTCTCCATTTTCTCTCTTTCTACCTTTTTGATCTACTCTCTCTTTCACTTAACTCTCTTCTATTATCTCCTCTCTCTTTAAATCCTCTATGTTCTCTCTCTCTAATCTTTCCTTTTCTAAGACTCTGTCTGTTCACTTTCTCCACTTTCATGTTCACTCTCTCTCTCCACTTTCTCCTAAAGAGAGAGGGGGGAGGGAAAGAGGGGGAGAGAGAGAGAATCTGAAGTCTGATTTGAGCTGGCAGAGTGGGTGCAGGACAAAGTGTCTGATCTCAGATTTCATATGGGTACTATGTGGGCAAGTTCAGGGTTTTGTCTAAAGTCTATTTTGGGTATCTAACTGACTTTGGTGTTTTAGGGACAGGGGACAGATTTTATGTGGATATTATACTTACAGAACAGCTTCCATATCAGGGCTTATTCTGATTTGAGTTTTAATTTATAAAAAAATAAATGAAAAAATAGCCTAACCTTTATAGTACATAAACATCATAGAATTATTCTTCCATACTTCTAAAGTCTTCCCTTTCAGAGCAGTATTTTCTTACTCTGAGAAACTGGCCCTGAGATATATATTAATCGATTTAAGTGACTACTTCATACATGCCTTAAAGTTTGATTTACTTTTGCTTCAATATCCAGGTTCAGAACAACTGCTTTCATTTTAAATCACACTTTTTAATTTGGAATAAATTAAATGTTTGTTTTTTTATGGTAAAAAAAAGAAAAGAAATTATATCAATAATGGACTATCTAACTAATTCCAAGTTATTGTAATGGCATTAATGTGAAACAAATCATTTTATAGGGGTAAAGGAGGATAAAGAAAATAAAAAGTAACCCCTGCAACCTTGATATTTAGGCTTGTGGTCAAATTATTGCACACCCAAATGTTATGGTCTATTGGTGACCATGATACAAGAGACTAGTTTGAGAGCAACATAGGAAATTGGGAATGATTTCAGGTTGAATATTTGCCAATCCATTGGATGACCTTTATTGCATTAAGGGACCGATTTCAGTGAAATTCAGAGCAATTCATATTCAGATTTAGTTGGTTGATTTTTGCATTTTGTTTACTGTCAAGGGGCCTCATATTTGAGCCTTGCCTAAGGCCTCACTAACTCAAGAGCCAATTGTTATTCAGAGGCTGGACAATTTGATGACAAATCTATGCTGCATCTGAATAATGAAAGTTTAACTTTGACTTCAGTATCAACTTATTAAAGGGATATAAAGGTAAAAATAGAAAGTTGCAAAAATATGTTTCAATTTGAAATATAAGCATTTTTTCAATATACTTCCATTCACAAAAATTCTTCTAGTAAAGGTTATTACTGTTTCATACGCAGATATCCTTTGAGGGCCTGTGCCCCTGAAGATGGTGTGTATTGCTTCTGTGACAACTTAATTTTTGCCATGCAAGCCCTCACAGTATATGTGCGTATGCAGCAAGAAAAACATTAATCACTTTTACTAGAAGCATTTTTGCTAATGGAAGGGTTTTGTGAAAAGGATTTAATTTCACATTGAAACGCAACCATGCACATTTCAATTTTTATTTTTCTATCACTTTAACACTTTTTGTTAATTTTGGATAGTGACAGAAAAAAATATCCTTAACACTTGCTAACTAAGAAGTAGAATAGTTTTGGCTATGGCTGCACAACCTTTTTTTCTTGATTCAAAGGGGCCTATTTAACAAGGTGTGGACGGACATGATAAGATATTGCGGCTCTTGTCTGCCGCACATCGATAAATGCCAACAGCATACGCTTCTGTTCTTGTGAGCTGCTGGTGCAATGCCGCCCCCTGAAGATTTGAGGCCAATTGGCCTGCAAGCAGGGGGTGTCAATCAACCCGATCGTATTGGATCGGGTTGATTTCTTGCGAGTTCTGTCCGGCTCCTCAGAGCAGGCGGACAGGTTATGGAGCAGCAGCCTTTAGGCCGCTGCTTCATAACTTGTGTTTCTGGCGAGCCTGGAGGCTCACCAGAAATACGGGGGTTCAAGCTCCATACAGAGCTTGATAAATAAAGTGTGTACTGTACATTACTAAATGTATGCTCTAAACATAATTTATTGCAGGTATCATTTGACACCAAAAGTTGCATATTGCAAAAGTTGCAAAGAAACCCCCCAAAAAAAACAGGCCCCATCTGCCAGTATATAAAATAATGATGACCCATGGAGGAGGGGGGGGGGGGAGAGGGAAGAGAGATTTTTGGAAGGGATCAGATAGGAATCAGTTTGGTTGAAGGTGTTGTACAGAAAGGTAAATCCTACACTATAATAATATTACACTTGCTAGCTTATTAACTCACTCACTGCCAGGAATATTAGAAGTGTGCCTTCTAATTACCAATAAGTCTGAACAAATTTCTGAACAAAGGGGATCCCAGAGAAGCTTTTACAACCATTTGTGTTATGACTGCACAAGTGATATGTAAATAATTTCAGTGAGAAATCCAAAGTTTGTAAAAAAAGTTTACTACTTTTTAAAAATGATGGCATTTATCGGCAAAACAGTGGCATGAAATATACCAAAAGGGCCAAGATCAATACATTCGGTTGTCTACTACTAAAAATAGCTATTGTTTTGATAGGTAAATAGAAAAAAAAGGCTATGTTTGTTTAAATTAAGTGATAGTAAAAATGCTAAAAATTCTCTGATATTTTGGAAAGTTTTTCTCTGAGATTTTCAGTAGCAAAAATATATTCTCTAAATATATTCTTTGCTGTAATAAAAAAAAAAAAAAAATGGGGGGTTACACTTAATATAAATGAATTGCAATATATATTTTTCATTTTATAAATTATTTTACCTTTTATTTCTTTTATTTTAACTTGACTTATGTCACAGCCTCACAAGGGGGTTGGAATCTCTACAGCTCCACAAGGAGGTTGGGATCTTTACAGCCCCACAAGGGGGTTGGGCTATTTACAGCCCACAAGGGGGTTGGGATCTCTACAGGAGGAAAAGGTAGCAGTTGTTCTTTTTAAGTGCTGCCAAGTGGACATATAGTATACCAATCAGTTTATTGCCAACATTTAGTATATTACCTTTGCTGCAAAAATCATGCAACAATGAAACCTAAGTTCTAGCTGTAGGCAGTGGCTACACTAAAAATTAAGACTAAGGGCCCCATTTAATAAAGCCTGAATAGACAAGGTTCTCTTCCACCAAACCTGTCTGCCGGGATCGCAGAAAGTGAGCAACAATACGCTTCCCCGTATTTAACATTGCAAGAATGCTGCCGCCTGCTCACGCTAGCCCAATGGCATGAGAGTAGGGGCTGTCAATCACCCCAGGTCAATATACCCGGGGTGATTTTTATCCGCCAGCTAAGAGCTGATGTAAACATTTGGAAGCAGCGATCATGAGAGCCTGTAGAGAATGCCCTCCTAAGCTCAATAAGCAGCTTAATAAATGGAGCCACAAGTGCTAAGATTAAGAACTAAGTGCTTATTTAGCAAGAAAACAAGTAAAGTGTTTGTTGTTTTCAACTTACTCTGTTTCTTTTATGTTTACATTGATTTAACATATATTTTCTACTAAGAGAGCACTGGGTTATATACTTTTAGGCTCAATCTGTTATTATTAAGGCTCTAACACCAAAAGTTAATTACGCCCCCTGTATATGAAATTTCCAAAAAATACAAAATCTTGTCACCTCCTCTGAATAGGTTTAATTACATTTTCAATAACTGATCAGCTAAATGTATAACATCTCTTATTATGTGCAGAAATGAAATGTCTAGATACAACTGGACACAAATCATTATGTGTAATATCTTTTAGATGCTCCCTAATGTGCCCTACAGTTAGTACAATATTTCTGATTACAAATTTTAGGTATAACTGAATGGAATTTTTTGCCTACAGCAGCATAATCACAAGCTTTACAATCGGTGTAATTACACTTGTAGTGATCGGTACAATGTAGTCAACTTGTGATTTTCTTTTTCTTTGTTAGGGCACATAATTAGCAATAGTTTTATTCCATCTTGGTATAAAATCCTATCCATTGCCAACTAAATTCCTAAACCTTTCATATTTTCAGCTCTGCCTTAATTTAGAAAGGAACTAAACTTTTTTGGAAGTGATTTCCCACTAACTAGAGCAGCAAAATAGCTAAATACACTACTATGTCTCAGTATGTGGTCACAGAATGGAGCTAAGTTCTAATATCAAAGAGATAGAAGCAAATGTGATAAGATAAATAGATTGGAAAGACTTTTAAATGTGTGCTCTGTATCTAAGAGTCAAATGTGATGTTCTTGCATGTCAGACTACAATGGATTGGAATGAGTACAAAGTCTTGTAAGGCCCAAAAGAAAGTCAGAGACAACGTATATATAATGCACATACTTACTTGACAAACAGTTAAACGTACAAAAAAAATTACAGGTCTTGTAATTTTAATTACATATATACTTGTATCTATTTACATAACTTTTATTTTTATTTGTTATATGCAAATATTTTACACAGTTAACAAACTGTAAAAGCTGAAAAAAGTTTTATATAATAATAATAATAATTTGCGATTTATATAGCGATTTTCTCCCTTTGAGACTCAAAGCACTTTACAAATATACCAACATAAAGACATAAAAGTTAGGCGTTTCTGAAGGTCAGATAAGCGGACTGGATGCCTGATGGAAGAGGTGGGTCTTTAGCTTTTTTTAAAAAAGTCTGTAAGGATTTTGCCTCTCTAATTGCGCATGGTAAAGAGTTCCAGAAAGTAGGGGCAGCGTGGTCGAATGCTCTGGAGCCTAAGTTTGTCCTTATTCTTGGCACTGAGAGGAGGGATGTGTTGGTTGACCAATGTGACTGGGATGGGATGTAGGGTGTCAGGAGCTCTTTCAGGTACTGTTTAAAGCTTTGAAGGTCAGCAGGCCAATTTTAAAATATGTTTGCCATTTAATAGGAAGCCAATGCAGGGAGTGGAGAACAGGTGTTATGATTGGTCAGTAGTCTAGCTGCTGCGTTTTGTACCGTCTGAAGTCGATGGAGAACTTTTTTTGGGAGGCCCAAGTAGAGTGCATTGCAGTAATCTAGTCTAGAGGATACCAATGCATGGATTAATGTTGGCATATCATCCGGTGGAATTAAGTGTTGTATCCTGGCAATGTTTTTCAGATAGAAATAGGCAGATTTTATTACGGAGGAAATCTGCTGTTTAAAAGATAGTCCAACGTCAATCAACACTCCAATATTTCGTACCTTTGCTGAACTAACGAGCTCAGAGCCTCCAAGCTCCAGGCCAGTTGGGTGATCATGGGATATTTTTGATGCCCGGGGTCCCCTCACCAAGAGCAACTCTATTTTTGTCCGGGTTCACTTTTAGACAGCTAGCATTCATCCATACTATGAGGTCTGTTAAGCAAATGTTTAT
This sequence comes from Bombina bombina, assembly GCF_027579735.1. Lineage (NCBI taxonomy): Eukaryota > Metazoa > Chordata > Amphibia > Anura > Bombinatoridae > Bombina > Bombina bombina. The sequence goes on from NC_069500.1 coordinate 598,610,090, forward strand.
GTGGCTTGCTTGGTCTGTAGTATCTGGAGCAAAGGAGAAGTAGAGTTGCGTGTCATCAGCGTAACAATGATACCTTAGACCATGTTGGTTAATGATGTCCCTCAGTGGTAGTAAGTAAATTGTGAATAGCATGGGAGACAGGATGGATCCTTGTGGAACTCCACAGGCCAGTTCTATTGGTGCTGATGAGCTTGATCCTGATATTACTCTCTGTGATCTACCAGCAAGGAAAGATTTAAACCAGTTAAGGTTTGTGTCTCCTAGACCACAGAGGTGCTGTAAGTGCTCTATTAGAATCCTATAGTCAATATTGGCAAATGCAGCTGAGAGATCCAGAAGGATTTGGATGGAGTAATCACATTTGTCTCTTGCCATGAGGAGATCATTTAGCACTTGGACTAGTGCTGTTTTAGTGCTGTGGCGGCAGCTGAAGCCTGAATTGGAAAAGATCGAACATGTTCAAGCGTGATAAATGGGCTTCCAGTTGAGTTGCCACTACTTTTTCAATTATTTTACCCAGAAATGGGAGGTTGGATACTGGTCTGTAATTAGTCATGCAGTCTGGGTCTAATAAAGGTTTCTTTAGGAGTGGTTTTACCACAGCTTCTTTTAGAGGATCTGGGAAGTCTCTTGTTTTTAGTGAACACTGCACTATTTTTGTGAGTGTTGGGGAGAGTGTTTCATTGCATCCAGATATGAACTGAGTTGGAGCAGGGTCTAAGTCACATGTAGTAGGGTGCAACTTTTGTATGGTGTTTTTAACTCCTTTTATGCCCACATTTGTAAAAGTAGACCGTAAACTGGGGCAATCCGGCATTCCATTGTAGTGGTTCTGGTGTGTAACTGTTTGGCCTGCTGTGACAACAGTTCGGATTGAGGAAATCTTGTCTTTGATTCACATTTATCCTGAGAAAAGTTGGTGGGGCTAAGCATGCATGCTGGTTTGCAGAGCCTTTCAACTGTGCGAAACAGTTGCCTGGGTCTGTTGTGGGAGAGTGCAATTTCGCATGATAAAAATGAAGATTTTTTCTGTTATCTTGGATTGATATTTATTTAGATGTTTGGTAAGATTGGTTTTATCCTCTGGATTATGGGTTCTGCTCCACTTTCTCTCGAGTTTACGTCCTGTTCTTTTCATTCCTCTGATGGAGCTATCAAACCAGGATGCATTGTTGTGGGTTTTAAAAGTGTGTATGCGAGTTGGTGCAATGCTTTCTAGGGTGTCTCTCATGGTTTTGTTGTAGAGTCGGACTAAGGAGCTGGGGTCTTCACAGGTGCCCCTTAGTTCACTTAGATCCATATGTGATGTTACATCCAGTGGTGTTAACCCTTTTAATGAGCAGTGTTTGACAAGGTTCTGAGGCTGGTGTCTGGTTGATTGTGATATAATGGAGAGGTGAATGGAGTGGTGGTCTGACCAGGTAACTGGGTTTACAGTTAATGGTGACACTTCTAGTCCAGACTGGAACACTAGATCAGGTGTATGACCTTTGTTTTAATACTTAAAATGTACCTGTCTATATTTAGACAACAGAAACATTATATTGGTATCTATTTGTAAATTGGATAGCTAACTTCAGGGCTTCGGATATCCTGACTATGCTAACTTTTAGTCTTCATTGACTTCAATGGAGAGAGTAGAAGAAAACAACCTAACACTTATGGCTTGCATGCTAACCCTACAGGAGTTATTAATATTTCACATGACAATGCTCTTCACATACAGGAAAATTGTATTTTTATTTTAAATACATGTTTATATATATATATATATATATATATATATATATATATATATATATATATATATATATATATACATATATATATACCTGTATATCTATTCCTATAGATATATATTTTGCATTAACATTATCAGATATATGTATAGAAATATATATTTAATAATAAAATGTATTTTTTTCTATGTGAAGACTATAGGAATGTAAAATATGCGTAACGTGTTTTCGGGTTTCCTGCTTTAGGACTAATGCAGTGTCGGGCTAGTGCAGATGCATAATTAGTTATCTTAAAGTGAGTTATTGAAATAGTAAATAATTCTAAAAATTATAATTATTATTTATTATAGATACTGTAAAATCTTTAATAATTATTTACATTAATTAATATAGTTCAATATTGTATTGTTAATAAATTCATAATGCACCTTAAAGGGACATGAAACCCAACATTTTAAATTCATGATTCAGATAGAGAATACCATTTTAAACAAATTTCCAATTTATTGCTATTGTTTAATTTGTTGAAAGGTTTATCTAGGCAAGCTCTGAAGCAGCAGATAACCTAGGTTCTAGCTGTTTATTGGTGGCTGCATATATATATTGATTGTGATTGGCTCACCAATGTGTTCAGTTAGAAACCATTAGTGCATTGCTGCTCCTTCAACAAATGATACCAAGAGAATTAAACAAATTAGATAATAGAAGTAAATTAGAAAGTTGTTTAAAATTGTGTTCTCTTTCTGAATCATGAAAGAAAAAAAATATGAGTTTCATGTCCCTTTAAGATAACTCAAGTCAGATTTGCGCACATGAAGAATTAGTGTACACCTGTTCAACTTATGTGCAGGGGGAGGGAGTGGACGGGCCCTACACTACAGAATAAATAAAATAAAGGGACAGGGAGGGATGGGGCAGCTAGACTACAGAAAAGGTGTTTGGGGGTGTGGGGGGGCCTAAATAGTGATGGCGGGAGGGGGGAGCCACTACACTACAGAAAATAATTTAAAATAATAATAAAAATAAAATAAAAAATTATAAAAACAAACAATTTTTTTATAGGTACTGGCAGACAGCTGCCAGTATAGTTATAGGGGGAGGGTTAAAGAGCTGTTTGGGAGGGATCAGGGAGGTTGGAGGGTAAGGGGGGATCCTACCCTGCAGAAAAAAAGGCTTAATTTTGTATATTGGCAGACTGTCTGCCAGTACTTAACATGGGGGTGATCAGTGGGGGGTGGGGGAGAGAAGAGAGCTATTTGGGAGGGATCAGGTAGGGATCAAGGGGTGAGAAGTCTCAATTGGGAGGGTAATCGCTACACTTAAGCTAAAATTAAAGGGACAGTCTACACTAAAATTGTTATTGTTTTAAGAGATAGATAATGCCTTTACTACCCATTTCCCAGCTTTGCACAACCAACATTGCTAGATTAATATACTTTAGAACATTTAAACCTCTTAATTTCTGCCTTTTTCAAATGCTCTATAGGCAGCCTCTTAATCACATGCTTATTGCTGATTGTACGTGCTCGTGCATGATTAACCCATAGGAATCAAAGGGGAGAGCCGGCTGAGAAAAAGTCTAACACAACAAGTCTAAAAGCAGCGTAAAACTCACTAACGCAGCCCCATTGATTCCTATGGGGATATAAAATGTATGTGTACACCTAACACCCTAACATGATCCCTGAGTCTAAACACCCCTAATCATTCACTTATTAACCCTAATCTGCTGCCCCCGACATCGCTGACACCTGCATTATATTTATTAACCCCTAATCTGCCACTCCGGACACCGCCGCCACCTACATTATACTTATGAACCCCTAATCTGCTGCCCCCCAACATCGCCGCCACCTACATTATATTTATTAACCCCTAATCTGCCGCCCCCAATGTCGCCGCCACCTAACTACATTTATTAACCCCTAATGTGCTGCCCCCAACGTCGCCGCCACTCTACTAAATGTATTAGCCCCTAAACCTAAGTCTAACCCTAATTCTAACACCCCCTAACTTAAATATTTAAATAAATCTAAATAAAATTACTATAATTAACTACATTATTCCTATTTAAAACTAAATACTTACCTATAAAATAAACCCTAAGCTAGCTACAATATAACTGATAGTTACATTGTAGCTATTTTAGGGCTTATTTTTATTTTACAGGCAAGTTTGTATTTATTTTAACTAGGTAGAATAGTTATTAAATAGTTATTAACTATTTAATAACTACCTAGCTAAAATAAATACAAAAGTACCTGTAAAATAAAACCTAACCTAAGTTACAATAACACCTAACACTACACTATAATTATATAAATTTACTACATTAAATTAAATTAGCTAAAGTACAAAAAAACACTAAATTACAGAAAATAATAAACAAATTACAGATATTTAAACTAATTACAACTAATCTAAAAGCCCAAAAAAAAAAATAATCTTGCCTAAACTAAACTACCAATAGCCCTTAAAAGGGCCTTTTGTGGGGCATTGCCCCAAAGTAATCAACTCTTTTACCTGTAAAAAAGAAATACAAACAACCCCCCCAACAGTAAAACCCACCACCCACACAAACAACCCCCCAAATAAAATACTATCTAAAAAAACCTAAGCTCCCCATTGCCCTGAAAAGGGCATTTGGATTGGCATTGCCCTTAAAAGGGCAGTTAGCTCTTTTGCAGGCCCAATCCCTAACCTAAAAATAAAACCCACTCAATACACCCTTAAAAAAATACTAACCCCCTGAAGATCGACTTACAGTTCTGAAGACCGGACATCCATCCTCAAGGAAGCGGCAGAAGTCTCCATCCAAAGGGGCCGAAGTCCTCAACGAAGCCGGGAGAAGTCTTCATCCAAGCTGGGCGAAGTGGTCCTCCAGACGGGCAGAAGTCTTCATCCAGATGGCATCTTCTATCTTCATCCATCTGACACGGAGCGGGTCCATCTTTAAGACATCCAATGTGGAGCATACTCTTCATCCGACGACTACCCGACAAATGAAGGTTCCTTTAAGTGACGTCATCCAAGATAGCATCCCTTAGATTCCGATTGGCTGATAGAATTCTATCAGCCAATCGGAATTAAGGTAGAAAAAATCCTATTGGCTGATGAAATCAGCCAATAGGATTGAAGTTCAATCCTATTGGCTGATCCAACCAGCCAATAGGATTGAGCTTGCATTCTATTGGCTGATTGGAACAGCCAATAGAATGCGAGCTTAATCCTATTGGCTGATTGCATCAGCCAATAGGATTTTTTCTACCTTAATTCCGATTGTCTGATAGAATTCTATCAGCCAATCAGAATCTAAGGGACGCCATCTTGGATGACGGCACTTAAAGGTACCTTCATTCGTCTTTAGTCGTCAGATGAAGAGGATGCTCCGCGTCGGATGTCTTGAAGATAGACCTGCTCCGCATTGGATGGATGAAGATAGAAGATGCCGTCTGGATGAAGACTTCTGCCTGTCTGGAGGACCACTTCACACGGCTTGGATGACGACTTCTCCCGGCTTCGTTGCGGACTTCAGCCCGGTTGGATGAAGACTTCTGCCGCTTCCTTGAGGATGGATGTCCGGTCTTCAGAACTGTAAGTCGATCTTCAGGGGGTTATTGTTAGGTTTTTTTAAGGGTGTATTGGGTGGGTTTTATTTTTAGGTTAGGGTTTGGGCCTGCAAAAGAGCTAACTGCCCTTTTAAGGGCAATTCCCATCCAAATGCCCTTTTCAGGGCAATAGGGAACTTAGTTTTTTTAGATAGTATTTTATTTGGGGGGTTGTTTGTGTGGGTGGGGTTTTACTGTTGGGTAGTTGTTTGTATTTTTTTTTTTACAGGTAAAAGAGCTGATTACTTTGGGGCAATGCCCCGCAAAAGGCACTTTTAAGGGCTATTGGAAGTTTAGCTTAGGCTAGGGTTTTTTTTATTTTAGGGGGGCTCTTTTTATTTTGATAGGGCTATTAGATTAGGTGTAATTAGTTTAAATATCTGTAATTTGTTTATTATTTTCTGTAATTTAGTGGGGGGTTTTGTACTTTAGCTAATTTAATTTAATTTAGGTAATTGTATTTAATTTAGTTAATTTATTTAATTATAGTGTAGTGTTAGGTGTTATTGTAACAGGTTGGGTTTTATTTTACAGGTAATTTTGTATTTATTTTAGCTAGGTAGTTAGTAAATAGTTAATAACTATTTCATAACTATTCTACCTAGTTAAAATAAATACAAACTTCCCTGTAAAATAAAAATAAAAAAACCCCTAAGCTAGCTACAATGTAACTATTAGTTATATTGCAGCTAGCTTAGGGTTTATTTTATAGGTAAGTATTTAGTTTTAAATAAGAATCATTTAGTTAATGATAGGAATTTTTATTTAGATTTAGTGTAATTATTATTATTTAAGTTAGGGGATGTTAGGTTTAGGGGTTAATAAATTTAGTATAGTGGCGGCGACATTGGGGGCGGCAGATTAGGGGTTGATAAGTGTAGGTAGGTGGCGGCGATGTTAGGGACGGCAGATTAGGGGTTAATAATATTTAACTAATATTTGCGAGGCGGGAGTGCGGCAGTTTAGAGGTTAATATGTTTAATATAGTGGTGGCGACATTGGGGGTGGCAGATTAGGGGCTAATAAGTGTAGGTAGGTTGCGGCGACATTGGGGGCAGCAGATTAGGGGTATATAAATATAATGTAGGTGGCAGCGATGTTGGGGGCAGCAAATTAGGGGTTCATAAATATAATGTAGGTGGCGGCAGTGTCCGGAGCGGCAGATTAAGGGTTACAAATTTAATTTTAGTGTTTGCGATGCGGGAGGGCCTTGGTTTCGGTGTTAATAGGTAGTTTATGGGTGTTAGTGTACTTTTTAACACTTTAGTTATGAGTTTTATGTTACGGCGTTGTATCATAAAACTCTTAACTACTGACTTTTAAATGCGTTAGGACTCTTGACAGGGTAGGGTGTACCACTCACTTTTTGTCCTCCCAGGACAGACTCGTAATACCGGCGCTATGGAAGTCCCATAGAAAATAGACTTTACGAAGTTTACGTAAGTCATTTTGCGGTAAGGCCAAAGAGGTGTGCGGTACACCTATACCTGCAAGACTCATAATAGCAGCGGGCATAAAAAAAGCAGCGTTAGGACCTCAACGCTGCTTTTTTGCCTTAACGCACAACTCGTAATCTAGCCATATGATTTTAGAAATATGCCATATATAATCTCATTATTTGACTTGGTGCCCAAACCAGAGATCCCCATAAAAATACCAAATGTATTCCATACTCTCTTAGCAAAATCACAATCTACAAATAAATGCTCCATTCTCTCTGTAATTGCAGTACAGGTAGGTCTAGGAAAACTTCTATACAATAAACTAGCCACTTTGTATCTCTAACTTAAAGAGGTGTTCTGGGATTATTCAAATTACATAAAGTCTTTGGAAGTTTTGGGGGTGTACACTACTGAAGTTCAAAAATATAAAAAAATATTTTTTTTCCAAAAGAAACTCATAACTTTTTCCTAGGCAAATCTTTCAGTTTAATAATGCTAATTTTCCATTTTTTATCATTGTTAAAGAATTAAAAGTGTAATCAGGTAAAAAAATGTTTATGAGTAATCTTTTTCAGTTCAGCTCCTTCCAACCACAGTTTAACCTTTGTAAAAACACATTTGCTAAAAGGAAACTCCCAAATTTGACAAGACCTTTCAAAAGATAACAAATAACAAAAATAAAGGACAAAAACAGCTCTGGATTTACCATACCTTAACTTCATTTTTCCTGGATAAGAGTTACATTCCTTTTAAGAATATTGAGCTAAAACAAATACTATAGTGTGATCATGCAACCACATTTTCAGGAGGAGGAAAACAAATCTTAAATATATAAAAATTGGAAACGAAAAGGTCTTAATAATTTGCACCCTTTTTGAGAAAAACATTTTCTATTACTTCCATCTACTAACCTTCTTCTCCCACTTAACTTGAGTTGAATTTGTACCTTTAATGTTAATATAAAGTATATTTAAGCTTTCTTTTTCTTCATTAACATAAGGAGGTGGGGTGAATTTGGATTCTAAAGAACCTATCCAAAGCATTTTACATTTATTTATGTTCAAAAGAGATTTTGATGCTCTAGCATCTACAAGTGGCCTGCTAAATATTACTTTAATGAAAGCGATATTTGCACTCCACTGTGTAATACCAGTGCAAGCAAATGTGCGCTGCTATTACAAATGCGAGTTCGCTTCCATAGGCTCCGATAGGAGCTTCTCTCTGATGCCGCAGAAGTGGGTAAGTAGCGCATCGATGGAAGCAAATTTAAATATATATATATACAGTTGTGCTCATAAGTTTACATACCCAGGCAGAATTTATGATTTCTTGGCCATTTTTCAGAGAATATGAATGATAACACAAAAACTTTTCTTTCACTCATGGTTAGTGTTTGGCTGAAGCCATTTATTATCAATCAACCGTGTTTACTCTTTTTAAATCATAATGACAAGAGAAACAAGACAAATTACCCTGATCAAAAGTTTACATACCCTGGTGATTTTGGCCTGATAACATGCACACAAGTTGACACAAAGGGGTTTGAGTGGCTATTAAAGGTAACCATCCTCACCTGTGATCTGTTTGCTTGTAATTAGTGTGTGTGTGTATAAAAGGTCAATGAGTTTCTGGACTCCTGACAGACCCTTGCATCTTTCATCCAGTGCTGCACTGATGTTTCTGGATTCTGAGTCATGAGGAAAACAAAAGAATTGTCAAAGGATCTGAGGGGAAAGGTAGTTAAACTGTATAAAACAGGACATGGATATAAAAAGAAATCCAAGGAATTGAGAATGCCAATCAGCAGTGTTCAAACTCTAATCAAGAAGTGGAAAATGAGGGGTTATGTTGAAACCAAACCACGGTCAGTTAGACCAACTAAAATTTCAGCCACAACTGCCAGGAAAATTGTTCGGGATGCAAAGAAAAATCCACAAATAACTTCAGGTGAAATAAAGGACTCTCTGAAAACATGTGGTGTGGCTGTTTCAAGATGCACAATAAGGAGGCACTTGAAGAAAGATGGGATGCATGGTCGAGTCGCCAGAAGAAAGCCATTACTACACAAATGCCACAAAGTATCCCGCTTGCAATACCCCAAACAGCACATAGACAAGCCTCAAACCTTCTGGCACAAAGTCATTTGGAGTGATGAGAACAAAATTGAGCTTTTTGGCCACAACCATAAACGCTATATTTGGAGAGAAGTCAACAAGGCCTATGATGAAAGGTACAACATTCCTACTGTGAAACAAGGAGGTGGATCACTGATATTTTGGGGTTGTGTGAGCTACAAAGGCACAGGAAATTTGGTCAGAATTGATGGCAAGATGAACGCAGTATGTTATCAAAAAATAGTGGAGGAAAATTTGCATTCATCAGCCCGGAAGCTGCGCATGGTACATACTTGGACATTCCAACATGACAATGATCCTAAACACAAGGCCTTGTCGACCTATCATTGGCTACAGCAGAATAAATTGAAGGTTCTGGAGTGGCCATCTCAGTCTCCTGACCTCAATATCATTGAGCCACTCTGGGGAGATCTCAAACATGCAGTTCATGCAAGACAGCCCAAGAATTTACAGGAACTAGAGGCTTTGCCAGGAAGAATGGGCAGCTTTACCATCTGAGAAGATAAATCCACAAATACCACAAAAGACTTCAAGCTGTCATTGATGTTAAAGGGGGCAATACACAGTATTAAGAACTGGGGTATGTAAACTTTTGATCAGGGTAATTTGGGTAGTTTCTGTTGTCATTATGATTTAAAAAGAGTAAACACAGTTGATTAATAATAAATGGCTTCAGCCAAACACTAAACATGAGTTTTTGTTTTATCACTCATAATCTCTAAAAAATGGCCAAGAAATCATAAATTCTGCCAGGGTATGTAAACTTATGAGCACACATTTATATATGTATACTGTGTATGTATATATATATATATATATATATATATATATATATACAGTATATATACATATTAACACATAAATATATATGTATATAAGATACGTCCCACTCCCACCTACTTTAGCCTTAAAATACTATCTGGTGCAGCTATTTATTTAAAAATAATGATAATGCTATCTTTATTTTTAATAAAATACAGTACACTCTATTTTGGGGGCATTTGGGGCACATTTATGAAATTAACCAGAGATCTGATCTATGGTTTATTTTCTGAGCGCCAATTGCTACTGCGAGCTTGTGATTGCTATAACCAACCATTTGTAATGTCTGATTAGTTATCACGCACCCGTAAACAGGCAAATTTGCCCATTCGCGGGCGCACTATAATTTAGTTCTCCACTTGTAATCTAGCCCTTTGTTTGGGACTAATATACTAACAGCAAACTGAATGTATAAAATGTACTTATATAAGGCCACAGGAAGAGGATCCCTCACAAGAATATAACAAGTACAAAGTAGAAGCTTATAAGATAGTACATGTTAAAAACACACAATGATCAGTACCAGTGGCGCTAATATAGCTAAATATATATGCAGTATCAGGCTCTATCTAAGTCATCAATAGCATTTAATCAAATACAATAAAAACAGTAAGATAATAAATGTCACAAAACCAAAGAGCTTTATGGAATCAGACCCTAATGATTGGATGTTTGTATTCATACAGAGTTAAGATAAGGAAGTATTTATGTGTATAGAACGTTACAGTATACGGAAAGGAGGTTTGATTTCCCTGCAAGCAAATCTATTACAATAGGTTGTAGTTTCAAATAACAACATTGGTTATTTCATATACAAAAATTAACCCAATGTAGAAGTTTTTTTTGTACATTTTATACTCTGCATCTGGTATAGCAACTTATTGGCAACATATTAAGGGGTAATCAATTTTACAGTATCATTAATAAAGACTGCTCTCTTGACTTGGTTGGGAGTAATTAATTTTTTATAAACAATATATGACTACCTTCCCTAACATTCTCAGGGACCACTGTCTTAAAGGGACATTAAACCCAAATGTTTTCATTCATGATTTAGAGCTTATATTATCTAATTTACTTCATGCTCTTGATATCCTTTGTTGAAAAGCATATTTAAATAGTCTCAGTAGCTGCTGGTTGGTGGCTGCACATATATGCCTTGTGTGATTGGCTCACTCATGTGCATTTCTATTTCTTCAACAAAAGGGTATCTGAAGAATGAAGCAAATAAAATAATAGAAGTAAATTGGAATGCTATTTAAAATTGTATTCTCTATTTGAATCATGAAAGTAAAAAATGGGTTTTCATGTCCCTTGTGTGGTTGATGCATGCTCGTCTAATTAACTCTAGAGACATTGAACTTCTGGGGCTATGGACTCAGTCCTCATCAGAATATCTGGTGCTTGATCTACTTCTCTGTGTGGCACAAACTTAAAGGGACACTAAACCCAAACTTTTTCTTTTATGATTCAGATAGAGCATGCAATTTTAAGCAACTTTGTAATTTAATCCTATTATCAATTTTTCTTTGTTTGCTTGCTGTCTTTATTATTTATTAAAAAGTATAAATGTAAGCCTAAGAGCTGGTCCATTTTTGGCTTAGCACCTGGGTTGCGCTTGCTGATTGGTGGCTAAATGTAGCCACCAACCAGCAAGCACTACCCAGGTGCTGGACTAAAAATGGGCCGGCTACTAACCTTACATTCCTGCTTTTTAAATTAAAGATATCAAGAGAACAATGAAAAATTGATCATAGGAGTAATTAAGCAAGTTGCTTAAAATTGCATGCTCTATCTGAATCATGAAAGAACAAATTGGGTCTAGTATCCCTTTAAGATAAGAACAAGCTTGCATGTAATTTGTCAGTGAAAAAGTCCTAAGGAAGTTAAAAGCTAAACCAAAAACTCATGAAATCGTGTGTGCTATTCAATATAGGCCACATATGTCCAAGTCACTAGAGCTATTGTATGTGAAATATAGACTTCATTAACATTACTTTCTATACCCGAGCACCTTATGTGGCACTACACTTAAATGAGTAAAATACATGTATTCAATACACCTACTACTCCACCACTCTTACCAGATATGTCATATGAGAAAACTAGATAGCCTATTTTAAAATACATTTACCTACTAACTCTATTTAAAAATAAGCGCTCATATATCAAATAAAACATTTTAAATGGCACAGCTGTCCTCATTATTCATGGCATGTAAAATATATAATAAAGGGATTTTGAGATAGAAGCATAAAAAGTATCATATATATTCCTGTGTGTGTATATACAATATATATATATATATATATATATATATATATATTGTGACATGAACACTTTTAACCACGGTCTTCTAGGGCACAAATGCAGCACAGGACAATCCACTGTAGTTTAAAAAGCTTTATTTTTCACAGCAATAACAAACAGGCAGTTCATTTCCAAAAGAGGGAAATCCTTCCTCTGCAGCAAAGTTAAGTGCTTTTAAATGTGTCCCAGCACTTCACAGCATTCCACAAGTGCTTTGTAAAAATAATGTCCTTTTATAGTTCACAGGAACAAAAGTCTTTTACACAGTGTAACAAACACACACACCAGCTTCTGTAGCTGTATATCTCTCTCTCAAGGCCTAAGTGAGGCTGCTATTTAAACCCTCACAACTTCTAATTAGCCACACCTGTGATTAGCTGCTGGACAGCTTCACAGCTGTCTGGGATAATGGCCCACCCTCTCTCCAATTATCCCAAACCCCAGGGACCCAGAACACAGTTTATCAACTGCATAATCAAATACACACTCTTTCTCCCTGGGGTTTTAACTGAAAGGAGAAATAGCATGTACAATGCTTGGTCTTAAATATCTTCCATTTATAACCAGGCCTTGCTTTCTGTCACATATCCTCCCCCCCAGCTCACACCCAGTGGGTTGAGCGACCATGGACATCAATGAATGTACCCGAGACAAACCATCAGCATTGCCCTGCAAAAGACCAGCCCTGTGCTCAACAGTAAAATTGAAGGGTTGCAAGCTAAGAAACCACCTAGTAACCCTTGAATTTGTTTCCTTATTCTGACTCATCCATGTGAGAGGAGCATGATCTGTTATTAATTTAAATTTTCTTCCCAACAGATAGTACCTAAGGGTCTCTAAAGCCCACTTAATGGCAAGGCATTCTTTCTCCACTATAGAATAGTTCTTTTCCTGTGAAATAAGTTTTCTGCTTAGGAAAAGGACAGGATGCTCTTCTCCCTGACACTCCTGCGAGAGAACTGCTCCTAAACCAACATCAGAGGCATCTGTCTGTACAATAAAATCTTTAGCGAAATTGGGGGTTACCAAAACTGGATGGGCACAAAGGGCATCTTTCAACTGCTTAAAAGCTTGTTCTGCTTCTGGGGACCATTTTATCATAATTGGGGCCCTTGCTTTTGTGAGATCCGTCAAGGGTGCCGCAATTGTAGCGAAATTCGGGATAAACCTTCTATAATAACTAGTTATCCCAATAAATGCTCTTACTTGTTTTTTAGTTAGAGGCTGTGGCCAGTTCTGTATGACCTCTATTTTTGTTGTCTGAGGTTTAACTAATCCTCTACCAATAGTATAACCCAAGTACTTAGCTTCCTGTAAACCAACAGTACATTTTGCAGGATTGGCAGTTAACCCAGCGGACCGTATTGCATCAAGTACTGCTTGAACTTTTGGAAGATGGGATTCCCAATCTGTACTATAAATTATAACATCATCCAAATATGCTGCAGCATAACGAACATGGGGTTTCAGAATTCTATCCATCATCCTCTGGAATGTTGCCGGGGCCCCATGTAAACCAAATGGCAACACCGTATACTGAAATAAGCCCTCTGGGGTTGAAAAAGCTGTCTTTTCCTTTGCTTGACAAGTGAGAGGCACCTGCCAATACCCTTTCGTTAAATCAATTGTATTGAGATAACGTGCTTTTCCTAGCCTTTCTATTAACTCATCTACTCTAGGCATTGGGTAGGTGTCAAATTTGGAAACACAATTAAGCTTACGAAAGTCATTACAGAACCTTAATGAACCATCCGGCTTTGGAACAAGCACGATTGGACTGTTCCACTCACTTTGTGATTCCTCAATTACCCCAAGCTTTAACATTTTTTCTACCTCCAGTTTAATAGCCTTTCTACGAGCCTCAGGGACCCTATAGGGTTTAAGGCAGACCTTCTTCCCTGGTTCTGTTATTATGTCATGCTTAATAACATTAGTTTTTCCCGGTACCACAGAAAATACCTCTTTGTTTCTTCTAATAAAATCCTTGACCTCTCGCTTCTGATGTACAGATAGGGTTTCTGATATATTTACCTCTGGTTCAGTGACAGGGAGTTCTGTAGGTTTTAAGGCAACTAAAACTTCCCTATCTTTCCAAGGTTTTAACAGATTTATATGATATATTTGCTCAGGTTTCCTTCTCCCTGGCTGACTTACTTTGTAATTAACATCACCCACTTTCTCAATTATCTCATATGGGCCCTGCCAAGTAGCCAAGAATTTATTTTCAACTGTAGGGACCAGAACTAACACCCTATCCCTAGGTTGAAACACCCTGGCTCTAGCATTACGGTTGTAGCTGTACTTTTGTGCTTCCTGTGCTTTTCCCATATGTTCCCTTACAATGGGCATGACAGCTTCCATACGATCCTGCATTTGGGAAATATGTTCAATAATACTTCGATAAGGTGTTGTCTCTTGCTCCCAAGTCTCTTTAACTATATCTAGTAATCCCCTGGGATGCCGCCCATATAACAGTTCAAATGGGGAAAAACCTGTAGAAGCCTGGGGAACCTCCCTGATAGAGAACATTAAATAGGGTAACAGAAGGTCCCAATTTCTCCCATCTGTGTCAATTACCTTTCTTAGCATACTTTTGAGAGTTTTGTTAAACCTTTCTACTAAACCATCAGTCTGAGGGTGATATACTGAGGTCCTTAGTTGTTTTATGCCAAACAACTTACACAATTCTTTTGTAACCCTGGACATAAATGGAGTTCCTTGGTCTGTCAAAATTTCCTTAGGTATCCCGACCCTGCTAAACATTAGCATGAGTTCTTTTGCTATGGACTTTGCAGAGCTGTTACGAAGGGGAACTGCCTCAGGATAGCGTGTAGCATAATCAAGGATTACCAGTATATACTGATGTCCTCTAGCAGATTTAACCAACGGACCCACCAAGTCCATAGCAATTCTTTCAAAAGGCACATCAATTATAGGCAAGGGCACTAAAGGGTTACGAAAATCTTTAGCAGGAGCTGTAAGTTGACACTTAGGGCATGAAGCACAATAATCCTTGATGGCTACAAATATCCCTGGCCAATAAAACCTTCTAAGAACTCTCTCTTTGGTTTTCTCAACTCCCAAATGCCCCCCTAGAATGTGGTTATGTGCAAGATTTAAAACAGTGTTCCTAAAAGTCTGGGGCACCAAAAGTTGTTTAACAATGTCTGTTCCTTTCTTCTCTACACGATATACCAAATCATTAACTGCTTCAAAATAAGGATAGGGTAATACATTTCCTGGCTGTGTCACAACATCATTTATAACCCTGATATTATTTCTTGCCTCTACCAATGTTGGATCCTCCCATTGGGCTTTTTTAAAATTACCAGGGCCACCAACCAGATCTATCAAATCATCAATATTTTCCGAGCTAGTACTTGGTACTTCATTACTCTGAGAAGGTTGATCACCTACTAATACAGGCATAGGGCAATAAATCTTATTTTTCTCCTTTTCAATGGAACCCCCTTCAAAATCAGTTTCAGAGAAAGGAAATACATAAATATCAGAAGTTTGACATATTTCTGGAGATTCCCATAACTCCAGAAATTTTGGAAAATCTCTCCCTATCACCACCTCATGGGCTAAATTTGGTACTACACCAACACAATATTTTAATTTACCACACTGAGTCTCAATCTCCACCTCAGCTGTAGGATATTCCCGTTTATCTCCATGAACACAGATAATTCCCATTTTTTCCCCATAATCTAATATTGCATCTGGTACTAAAGATTTAGCCACTAGTGTGACCATACTTCCTGAATCAAGCAAAGCCCTAGACACTTTACCATTAACCATCACAGTACACCAATGGGAATCATTATTAACAGAGCTGTTGCTATTAGACAATAGTGAATGTGCAACATTACAGTCCATAAATTCATCTTTATCACAGTCTCTAGCAATATGCCCAACCTCATTACATTTAAAACATCTTACAGGTTGGTTATATTTAAATGTTTCCTTAACTCCTGGGGAAATGTCTCTGGTGTTTTGCCTATACACCTGCTGCTCTCTTATCCCCTTTATCCCCTGAACAGTCTTACCAGTTCTTGTAGAGCTCTGGGACTTGGGATTGTGGGGCTGATCCATTGAAGATTGTTGCAAAACTTCTCCTGAAGCTATAAATCTTTCGACCAATACAATCAACTGATCCGCTGTTTGAGGATCACCTTGATTAACCCACCGCCGCAGGGAAGTAGGTAATCCACGCTGAAACCGGTCCATCACCAGTAGTTCCACTATTTTGGTAGCCGAATTAACCTCTGGTTGCAGCCACTTCCTGGCAAGGTGTATAAGGTCGAACATCTGGGATCTTGCAGCATTATGAGATGAAAACATCCAGGAATGGAATCTTTGTGCACGGACTGCCGAAGTCACCCCCAGGCGTGCAAGGATTTCTGCTTTCAATTTCTCATAGTCACCGGCTTGTGCTGGCTCTAAATCAAAGTAGGCCTTCTGAGGTTCACCACTAAGAAATGGCGCAAGTATACTCGCCCACTCAACTGTCGGCCATTTTTCTCTTTCTGCTGTGCGTTCAAATGCCAAAAGATATGCCTCAACATCATCAGCTGCTGTCATTTTTTGAAGATAATGACTAGCCCTTATTACTCTGGAACCTTGGCTGCCACCAACATATTCAGAGTTCAGTCTTTCTGATATGGCTTGAACCTCTCGTTGCAGAGTCTGTGTAGCACTTTGCTGCTCCTCCCGGGTCTTCCTGAATGTCTCAGCTTGCACAGCAGCCATCTGTTGAATCAACAATTCAGTGTTCTCCTTCTGTGATTTAGCCAGCAGCATAGCACTCTCTGACTGGGCCAAGACCAACTGTTGCAGTGCTGCACTATTTTCAGCAGCTTTTCTGTTAGTCTCCTGCTGTATAGCATTAGAATGGATCAAAGCTTTAATGACTTCCTCCATGTTGCTTGCAGATTATTATGCCCACAGACATACAACGTGGTTGCCCGGATTCTCCACCAAGTGTGACAGGAACACTTTTAACCACGGTCTTCTAGGGCACAAATGCAGCACAGGACAATCCACTGTAGTTTAAAAAGCTTTATTTTTCACAGCAATAACAAACAGGCAGTTCATTTCCAAAAGAGGGAAATCCTTCCTCTGCAGCAAAGTTAAGTGCTTTTAAATGTGTCCCAGCACTTCACAGCATTCCACAAGTGCTTTGTAAAAATAATGTCCTTTTATAGTTCACAGGAACAAAAGTCTTTTACACAGTGTAACAAACACACACACCAGCTTCTGTAGCTGTATATCTCTCTCTCAAGGCCTAAGTGATGCTGCTATTTAAACCCTCACAACTTCTAATTAGCCACACCTGTGATTAGCTGCTGGACAGCTTCACAGCTGTCTGGGATAATGGCCCACCCTCTCTCCAATTATCCCAAACCCCAGGGACCCAGAACACAGTTTATCAACTGCATAATCAAATACACACTCTTTCTCCCTGGGGTTTTAACTGAAAGGAGAAATAGCATGTACAATGCTTGGTCTTAAATATCTTCCATTTATAACCAGGCCTTGCTTTCTGTCACAATATATATATATATATATATATATACACGCACACATTAATGTGTTATGAACAGATATGATTGGTAAAATCATTTGTAAAATCAATCAAACACAATAATAGATACAAGATGGTTCTCCTGCTTAGCGAATAACATCAAGAAATGTTATGCTTATTTTTCTTTGAGAACACAAAGAAAATTTAAATAGATTTACTTTAAAAGGCCACCTTAACTCAACCGTATAAATACAAATAAAGAAGGGTTGTTCTAAGCTAAAAACAGCTAATAAAGAAATAAAGCTTGAAACAGATAGCCTATTTTAACAATAAAAACTCATAATAGATCAACTTGTTAACTGCTCTCTGACATGTATCTATATCAAACATTTTTGGACATTAAGAATCATGTTAATGTATACATGTGTCATGATGGTCAAAAGATCTGTGTGATTTTCACTAAGAGATCTTTAGTTGATTGGATGTTTCTGCCTCGTTATGTTTACAGCTATATAGGCCCCTAGTTATCAAGCCGTCAACCTCAAATATGCTGGAATTCCGCAGTGTATTGCGGCGAGGCTGATTCGCCTTAGTTATCAAGCCCTACACACCAGCAAAAGTAGAATTTAGTGACGTAAGCTTCGATCCGCCGGACTCAGTCCGACACAGATCGATTCTTACATCACTCCAGATGTTCCGCACACAAGTTCGGCACAATCTGACTACTTTTGCTAGTTATCAAAAAACTAGCAGGTATGCTCGGCACTTTTCCGGCCCAGCGTAACTGGTTTTCAATCCGCCGCCCTGGATTAAAATAATTAACCCCTAAACCTAAGTCTAACCCTAACCCTAACACCCCCCTAAATTAAATATTAATTAAATACATCTAAATAAATATTATTCTTATTAACTAAATTAATCATATTTAAAACTAAATACTTACCTTTAAAATAAACCCTAATATAGCTACAATATAAATAATAATTATATTGTAGCTATTTTAGGATTTATTTTTATTTTACAGGCAAATTTCAATTTATTTTAACTAGGTGCAATAGCTATTAAATAGTTATTAACTATTTAATAACTACCTAGCTAAAAGAAATACAAAATTACTTGTAAAATAAATCCTAACCTAAGTTACAATTACACCTAACACTACACTATCATTAAATTAATTATTCCTATTTAAAACGAAATACTTACCTGTAAAATAAACCCTAATATAGCTACAATGTAATTAATAATTACATTGTAGCTATTTTAGGATTTATATTTATTTTACAGGTAACTTTGTATTTATTTTAGCTAGTTATAATAGTTATTAAATAGTTATTAAATAGTTATTAACTATTTAATAACTACCTAGCTAAAAGAAATACAAAATTACTTGTAAAATAAATCCTAACCTAAGTTACAATTAAACCTAACACTACACTATCATTAAATTAATTAAATAAATTACCTACAAATAACTACAATTAAATACAATTAAATAAACTAACTAAAGTACAAAAAATAAAAAAATAAGTTACAAAAAATAAAAAAAATAAGCTACAAACAATTCAAAATTATTACAACAATTTTAAGCTACTTACACCTAATCTAAGCCCCCCAATAAAATAACAAAGCCCCCCAAAATAAAAAAATGCCCTACCCTATTCTACATTAAATAGTTAACAGCTCTATTACCTTACCAGCCCTTAAAAGGGCCTTTTGCGGGGCATGCCCCAAAAAATTCAGCTCTTTTGCCTGTAAAAAAAAATACAACCCCCCCCAACATTAAAACCCACCACCCACATACCCCTAATCTAACCCAAACCCCCTTTAAATAAACCTAACACTACCCCCCTGAAGATCATCCTCCCTTTAGCAGTCTTCAGGCAGCCGACCACCGATGGAACAGAAGAGGAGATCCGCAGCGGCCGAAGTCTTCATCCAAGGGCGCTGAAGAAGTCTTCCATCCGATTGAAGTCATCATCCAGGCGGCGTCTTCCATCTTCATCCATCCGGAGTGGAGCCATCTTCAGACGAGCCGACGCGGAGCCATCTTCTTCCACCGACGAATGAACGACGAATGACGGTTCCTTTAAGTGATGTCATCCAAGATGGCGTCCCTCGAATTCCGATTGGCTGATGGGATTCTATCAGCCAATCGGAATTAAGGTAGGAAAAATCTGATTGGCTGATTTAATCAGCCAATCAAATTGAGCTTGCATTCTATTGGCTGTTCCGATCAGCCAATAGAATGCGAGCTCAATCTGATTGGCTGATTGGATCAGCCAATCCGATTGAACTTCAATCAGATTGGCTGATTTAATCAGCCAATCAGATTTTTCCTACCTTAATTCCGATTGGCTGATAGAATCCTATCAGCCAATCAAAATTCGAGGGATGCCATCTTGGATGACGTCACTTAAAGGAACCGCCATTCGACGTTCAGTCGTCGTGGAAGAAGATGGCTCCGCGTCAGCTCGTCTGAAGATGGCTCCGCTCCGGATGGATGAAGATTGAAGACGCCGCCTGGATGATGACTTCAATCAGATGGAAGACTTCTTCAGCACCCCTTAGATGAAGACTTCGGCCGCTGCGGATCTCCTCTTCTGTTCCATCGGTGGTCGGCTGGCTGAAGACAGCTAAAGGTAGGATGATCTTCAGGGGGGTAGTGTTAGGTTTATTTAAGGGTAGTTTGGGTTAGATTAGGGGTATGTGGGTGGTGGGTTTTAATGTTGGGGGGGTTGTAAAAAAATTTTTACAGGCAAAAGAGCTGAATTCTTTGGGGAATGCCCCGCAAAAGGCCCTTTTAAGGGCTGGTAAGGTAATAGAGCTGTTAACTATGTAATGTAGAATAGGGTAGGGCATTTTTTTATTTTGGGGGGCTTTGTTATTTTATTAGGGGGCTTAGATTAGGTGTAAGTAGCTTAAAATTGTAATAATTTTGAAATGTTTGTAACTTATTTTTTTTATTTTTTGTAACTTATTTTTTTTTATTTTTTGTACTTTAGTTAGTTTATTTAATTGTATTTAATTGTAGTTATTTGTAGGTAATTTATTTGATTAATTTAATGATAGTGTAGTGTTAGGTTTAATTGTAACTTAAGTTAGGATTTATTTTACAGGTAATTTTGTATTTCTTTTAGCTAGGTAGTTATTAAATAGTTAATAACTATTTAATAACTATTCTAACTAGCTAAAATAAATACAAAGTTACCTGTAAAATAAATATAAATCCTAAAATAGCTACAATGTAATTATTAATTACATTGTAGCTATATTAGGGTTTATTTTACAGGTAAGTATTTCGTTTTAAATAGGTATAATTAATTTAATGATAGTGTAGTGTTAGGTGTAATTGTAACTTAGGTTAGTTTTTATTTTACATGTAAATTTCCCTTTATTTTAACTAGGTAGATATTAAATAATTAATAACTATTTAATAGCTATTGTACCTAGTTAAATTTGCCTGTAAAATAAAAATAAATCCTAAAATAGCTACAATATAATTATTATTTATATTGTAGCTATATTAGGGTTTATTTTAAAGGTAAGTATTTAGTTTTAAATAGGATTAATTTAGTTAATAAGAATAATATTTATTTAGATGTATTTAATCAATATTTAAGTTTGGGGGGTGTTAGGGTTAGGGTTAGACTTACGTTTAGGGGTTAATAATTTTATTATAATTGTGGCGGTTTAGGGGGGCAGGATAGGGGTTAATAAATTTATTATAGGTGGCGACGGTGTAGGGGGGGCAGATTAGGGATTAATAAATTTAATATAGGTGGCGGCGGGGTCCGGGAGCGGCGGTTTAGGGGCTAAACAATTTATTTAGTTGCGGCGGGGTACGGGATTGGCAGGATAGGGGTTAATACATTTATTATAGGTGGCAGTGGTATGGGGGGGCAGGATAGGGGTTAATAGGTATTATGTAGGTTGCGGCGGTTTAGGGGTTAATCAGTTTATTAGAGTGGCGGTGGGCTCTGGGAGCGGTAGTTTAGGCGTTAATACATTTATAAGAGTTGCGGCGGGGTCTAGGAGCGGTGGTTTAGGGGTTAATAACTTTATTTAGTTGCGGGGGGCTCTGGGGGCGCGGGTATAGGCGGTAGAACAGTATAGTTAGTGTGGGTGCTAAGTGACAGCTTGTCAATAAAGCTGTAAAAAAGCAGAAGAGCAGCGAGATCGGATGAGTGATAACTATCACTTTCCGCTGCTCATTGCCCTGTACTTTGTGAGCGGGTTTTTGACAGCTTTTTTGATAACTTTGGCGAGATTTTTCAGGTCTGCGGCGGCGATGGTATGCGAGCTTAGGCAGGCATATTGGGCCGGCGAAGGCAGGTAAAGTAGACACGTTGATAACTAGAGGCTATAGGCTGTAACATTAACCACAGGCCAAACCTAACCTAAAACTTTGCTCTTTACAGAGCAAGCTACCCTTAAGCTACCAAAGGGTTAAGACCAAAATTGGAACGCTCAATCAAATAGCTGAATTTAATTAAGATTAAATAGTACATTTTGGTGCAATTTTAAATATGTTATGATCTTGCTGGAGTTTGAATTTGTTTACATAGAGGCCAAAAAAAATTAGCTCTTCTTTGCAGACATATTTTGCAAATGTATCAGTATTTCCAAGAAAAGTTTGTTATTAGGACATTAAAGTAGATGTCGTGTCTCAATAAAAGTTCCCAGAGAAATCAAAGTTAGTAATAAGTCAGAATCACCTCCCCGGTTGCTATCCGATAATATGCGAACACTCACCGTGAAATTCCATCTGGTGCCGATGTTACCAGGTAAAAGGCCCGCCTTCCTCTGCATCAGCCACTGATGATCAAGGAAACGCCAATAAGTCTGCGTTGTGGGTGTGTGTCCTCCAAGACGGACCAGGATTGGATCCAAGAGTGGCTGTGGGTATCGTCATATGCGGTCACACAGTAATGATGTAGGTGGATGCGTTGGGAGGTGAGAGCAGATTCAAAGTCTCCAAATGCTGCAACAAGGCTGTTGGTGGAAGCAGTAAGGCGGCACTCTCCAGCTGCAAATATAATCAGGAACAAGAAGAAAGAAACTGCTACCGGACAACAAGAAGTGCTGTTGTCTTGTAGTCATAAACTGAAGCACCTGACATGTTTTGTGACTAACCGATGACTGTGGTTGAATAAACTTCTCACTTGGATTTTACTGCACTTCTTGCTGTCCTGTAGCAGTTTCTTTCTTCTTGTTCCTGATTGATTTGTAAATGTGCATGACGTGCTCTTTACATGTATCTCAAGTAAAATGTCTAAATTTACAGGTAAGGCTGATGCAGAAAACATCAATAATGTATGCTAGAGTAGCATATTATTGGCAGGTAGTTTAAAATAGTTTAACAGCCCTTAGGATAGACCAGACTGTACTAGTCAAATACTTAACTGGTTAAATATATAAATACATGTGTTCTGCTATGTTCTTCATTGATGATTTTACTACTGCACCTTAACCTGCACCTTAACCTGCTTGATTCACAGGCAAAAAGCTGCTCAGTAATTTACGTCTAGAAAGAATATAAGCAGAGCTTCTTTAGTCAGCTACAAAGAGTATACAGTATGAAAAGCTTCCCTTGATGAAGCTCCTGGTCTACAGTACTGGATACAGTGAAAAACTGCAGAAAGATAAAAGCCATCATAATATAAAATCATATAAAATACCCTTAAAAGTAAACAGAAAACACATGCATCGCCAGAACACTGTCTTGGGCAAAGCATATTTAAAAGGGATCATCCATAAGTTAAAAAAAATTAACACATTAAAGAATCTCAGAATCAAGCTACCAATAATTTTGACCCCTTAAAACCGAAGATCTTTTATGCAAAGGGAATGCTGCCAATCACCATACTGCACTGACTCTGGCCCCTCAGCATATCCAGCTGGAGAAATAAAATTATCACTGGAAGACATTTATTAAGTATCTAAAAATTATATCTGTATTTATTGTTATTAATTTTAATAATCCATTAACATATGGTCTACATTTCTTATTCCCATCTCTGAACGTTACTATTATCCAGTAGTCAAGAATAAATTAACTATATCTACAAATGTTAACTCACAATCACCTAGATTACGAGTTTTGTGTTATGGTGCGGTACGGCTATACCACTGAGAAATTGGCCTATGCGCGTGAAATGGCAGGTAACACATATTACAAGTCGCTGCGGTATAGCTATACCGCATGCATTTTAGCCTTAACGTAACCCTCCATTCCGCATTGAAAAAAATAAAGTTTGAGTGCGGGATTTTCCATAGTGCCGTATTACAGGTTGTGCGATCCGGCTAAAATGTTTGCATTACAGCCTATACTATCCAATCCATTCTGAAATCTGAGACAAGTAGTTATGGATTTTGCAAAACAAAAAAGTTTCACAAAACTCATAACTTTTCAAAGTACACTAACACCCATAAACTACCTATTAACCTCTAAACCGCCACCCTCCCACATCGCAAATACTATATTAAACATAATAAACCCTAATCTGCCACCCACTCACATCTCCGACACTAAAATAAACCTATTACCCCCTAAACCACCGACCCCCCCACATCGCCAACACTAAATAAATCTAGTAACCCCTAAACCGCCGCCCCCCCACATCGCCAACACTATACTAAAGTATTAACCCCTAAACCCCCAGCCCCCCACATCATAACTAATAAACTAAACCTATTAACCCCTAAACTGCCGGCCCCCCACATCGCAAAACACTAAATTAAATTATTAACCCCTAAACCTAACACCCCCTAACTTTAAATTAAAAGTTACACTATAACTATCTTAAAATAAATAAAAACTTACCTGTGAAATAAAAAAAAAACTAAGATTAAACTATAAATTAACCTAACATAACTATTCTAATAAAATAAAAAACTACCAATTAAAAAAAACTAAATTACAAATTTAAATAAACCTAATACTACAAATACTATGGAGCTGTGGAGGTGCGGAGCATCATTGCCAGCGGTGCGGACATTCAGCGTGGAGGATCCTCTTCTTACGGTCAGCCCTGTACACTGAAGCTTGAATGCGAGGTACCCATTTAAAAATTGGGTACCTTGCATTCCTATTGGCTGACATTTTCAAATCAGCCAATAGGATGAGAGCTACTGAAATCCTATTGGCTGTTCAAATCAGCCAATCATTAGTGTCGGCGATGTCGGGGAGCGGCGGATTAGGGGTTAATAACTTTATTTAGTGTCAGCGATGTCGGGGAGCGACGAATTAGGGGTGTTAGGTTTATTTAAACGTAATTTTCTTTTCCCCATAGACATCAATGAGGTTGCGTTACAGCGATTTACCATTCCGCAATCGCAGGTGCTAGTTTTTTCTAACACTCTTTCCCCATTGATGTCTATGGGGGAAAGCATGCACGAACACGTAAACTCAGCCCTTGGCTTCTGTGTGGTATGGAGCTTAACGCACCATACCGCACAACAAGAGAAGGTTTTTTAGTATTTCGTAATAGCAGTGCTATGGAAAGTGCGATACCGCTCATTTTATTGCGTTATTTACGGACCCGGTATAACGCAAAACTCATAATCTGGGGGAAAATGGCTTATTGTAATGAACACTATTTAAACAAATACATCTATTATTACACTATGGGCCAGATTACAAGTGGAGCGCTAGGGGCGTAAACACGATTGCGAGAGCTTAGTGTTCTTTATGCTCAAATTCATATTACATGTGGTGCTCTGTTTAAATTACTGCAACAGCAGTCCTGCAGTACTCCGGTTCGAGCGTTCCTCAGAGCGGTTCCTGGAACTACCCGCTTCCTGCAATCGATGTGGTGAAAATTTTCCAGGATAAAAGATCCGTTGGAGACCTGCTAACGGAGTATCCGTGGTCAGTGTGCTAACCACTGAAAAGTGTTAGCCAGCTTATTTGCACCCTGTTTTGGTACAGGTGCCGCCACTTTTGGTGAGTGTATTTTTTACCTTTTCACATCTTTGAAATTCAATGTAACACACTAAGAGGCACCCCTCTCTCCTTCCTCCACTTCCAACAGATAAACCTGCAGCCTCTGTTTTTTTTCCAGGGGAGCAGCCTCCATCTCCATCCGGTGCCCGGCTTAGGATTGGATTCACATTCAAACAGTATTATTAGATTGATACACATTTTTTACGTTTTTTTGGGACTTTCACTTGGGACATTTGTCTTCCTATTTCCTTTGGGAGAGTGAATGATATTTACTTATTGCTATATTTTGAGAAATCTTTTCCATCTATGTATGATATTCATTTAATTGTTTTATATTTTGAAAGTTGAAGATTTTTCGTTTCAGGTTCGAAAATCACATTTTGAAATTAAATATTTTTTAGTATATGCGATGACACACAGGTATTTTTGCCCATAGCCTATTTTTTGTATATTGTAAATTAGTGCACCGTATACATGTATATATTTTTTATTTTAGGTTATTTGGCGCCCCCTTCATGATATCATTCTTTGATTACCTGTCTTTGTACGAAAAAAAGAAAATACTCTAAAAATTGCCCTTTAGAGTCATTTTGACTGGGCATTGCCCTTAGAAGGGCATTTAGCTCTAAAAAAAAACTATTCTAAAAAAAACACACCAGATTTGAATCCAGGCGGCAGCACTGCATCTTCATCCCGATGGTGCTTCATCTTCATCCCGGCGATGGTCCATCTTCATCCCGGCCGCAGTCTACTATCTTCATCTGGAAAAAGATTGAGCACTGCTGCCCAGATTCAATTTATGTGAGTACCATCTTTGGGGTTTAGTGTTAGGATTTTTTTTAAGATTAGGGTGTTTTTTATTATTATTTGGGCAGCAAAAAAGCTAAATGCCCTTCTAAGGGCAATGCCCAGCCAGATGCTCTTTTCAGGGCAGTTTTAAGAGTATTTTGTTTTAGGGTGGGTGGCGGTTACATGTAGATGGGTGTTGTTGTTTTTTTAAATTGGAAAAGAGCTAAATCACAAAAGGCCCCTTTAAGGGCTACTGCTGTAGTTTAATGTTAGTATGTTTTTTTTATTTTTGGGTGTTTTTTAGTGGGTTTTTTGAATAGGCATACCTTTTTTTTATTTTGGTAAAAAAAAAATCTGTTATAGTAGTTTTTTATTTTCTGTAATGGTAGTTTTTTTCTGTAATGTTAGGTTATTTTATTTTTTAATTAAGGTTAGGTTTTTTATTTTTCAGGTAAGGCTAGACTTTTTATTTTTAAAGGTAAGGTTAGATTATTTTTTTACAAAAAAATGTTTTTGGGTTAACTTAGGGGATGTTAAGTTAAGGGTGTTATATGCTTAGATATTAGTGGGTATTTTGCAGTGGTGGTTGTGGTGGTTTAGGGGTTAATAGGGTAGTGGGGTAGTTTGCAGTGGAGGTTGTGGTGGTTTAAGGGTTAATAGTGTAAAGGGGACTTTGTGGTGGGCTATGCAGCGGTTTGGGGTGAATAGTGTAGAAGTGACTTTGCGGTGGGTTATGCAGTGGGTTACAGGTTAATAGTGTAGTGGGGACTTTGTGGTTGCCTATGTGGCGGGTTAAGGGTTAATAGTGTAGTGGGGACTTTGTGGTTACCTATGTGGCGGGTTAAGAGTTAATAGTGTAGTGGGGACTTTACGGTGGGCTGTGCGGCGGGTTAGCTATTATTAGCATAGAGGGCATATGGTGATTCAGGTTAGCACGCGAGTATGGATGTTCGTTTTTTCCCCACTTTTCTCTCTCCATTGAAGTCTATGGGAGAGTATGTTAATGCAGTCGCAATATTCTAACTTCTACTCTTTGCGAGCATTGGATTAGTGCGTGACCAGAATTTTTTTTACTTTCAACTTGTAATACTTGCACTACCCGACGTGCGCAAAGAGCAGTAGTCAAGTGGGAGCGGTAATCAGTAAATCATGTAGAAAAACATAATTTATGTAAGAACTTACCTGATAAAGTCATTTCTTTCATATTAGCAAGAGTCCATGAGCTAGTGACGTATGGGATATACATTCCTACCAGGAGGGGCAAAGTTTCCCAAACCTCAAAATGCCTATAAATACACCCCTCACCACACCCACAATTCAGTTTAACGAATAGCCAAGAAGTGGGGTGATAAGAAAAAAGTGCGAAAGCATATAAAATAAGGAATTGGAATAATTGTGCTTTATACAAAAAAATCATAACCACCACAAAAAAGGGCGGGCCTCATGGACTCTTGCTAATATGAAAGAAATGAATTTATCAGGTAAGTTCTTACATAAATTATGTTTTCTTTCATGTAATTAGCAAGAGTCCATGAGCTAGTGACGTATGGGATAATGATTACCCAAGATGTGGATCTTTCCACACAAGAGTCACTAGAGAGGGAGGGATAAAATAAAGACAGCCAATTCCTGCTGAAAATAATCCACACCCAAAATAAAGTTTAATGAAAAACATAAGCAGAAGATTCAAACTGAAACCGCTGCCTGAAGTACTTTTCTACCAAAAACTGCTTCAGAAGAAGAAAATACATCAAAATGGTAGAATTTAGTAAAAGTATGCAAAGAGGACCAAGTTGCTGCTTTGCAAATCTGATCAACCGAAGCTTCATTCCTAAATGCCCAGGAAGTAGAAACTGACCTAGTAGAATGAGCTGTAATCCTCTGAGGCGGAGTTTTACCCAACTCAACATAGGCAAGATGAATTAAAGATTTCAACCAAGATGCCAAAGAAATGGCAGAAGCTTTCTGGCCTTTTCTAGAACCGGAAAAGATGACAAATAGACTAGAAGTCTTTCGGAAAGATTTAGTAGCTTCAACATAATAGTTCAAAGCTCTAACAACATCCAAAGAATGCAACGATTTCTCCTTAGAATTCTTAGGATTAGGACATAATGAAGGAACCACAATTTCTCTACTAATGTTGTTGGAATTCACAACTTTAGGTAAAAATTCAAAAGAAGTTCGCAACACCGCCTTATCCTGATGAAAAATCAGAAAAGGAGACTCACAAGAAAGAGCAGATAATTCAGAAACTCTTCTGGCAGAAGAGATGGCCAAAAGGAACAAAACTTTCCAAGAAAGTAATTTAATGTCCAATGAATGCATAGGTTCAAATGGAGGAGCTTGAAGAGCCCCCAGAACCAAATTCAAACTCCAAGGAGGAGAAATTGACTTAATGACAGGTTTTATACGAGCCAAAGCTTGTACAAAACAATGAATATCAGGAAGAATAGCAATCTTTCTGTGAAAAAGAACAGAAAGAGCAGAGATTTGTCCTTTCAAGGAACTTGCGGACAAACCCTTATCTAAACCATCCTGAAGAAACTGTAATATTCTCGGTATTCTAAAAGAATGCCAAGAAAAATGATGAGAAAGACACCAAGAAATATAAGTCTTCCAGACTCTATAATATATCTCTCTAGATACAGATTTACGAGCCTGTAACATAGTATTAATCACAGAGTCAGAGAAACCTCTTTGACCAAGAATCAAGCGTTCAATCTCCATACCTTTAAATTTAAGGATTTCAGATTCTGATGGAAAAAAGGACCTTGAGACAGAAGGTCTGGTCTTAACGGAAGAGTCCACGGTTGGCAAGAGGCCATCCGGACAAGATCCGCATACCAAAACCTGTGAGGCCATGACGGAGCTACCAGCAAAACAAACGAGCATTCCTTCAGAATCTTGGAGATTACTCTTGGAAGAAGAACTAGAGGCGGAAAGAAATAGGCAGGATGATACTTCCAAGGAAGTGATAATGCATCCACTGCCTCCGCCTGAGGATCCCGGGATCTGGACAGATACCTGGGAAGTTTCTTGTTTAGATGAGACGCCATCAGATCTATTTCTGGAAGTTCCCACATTTGAACAATCTGAAGAAATACCTCTGGGTGAAGAGACCATTCGCCCGGATGCAACATTTGGCGACTGAGATAATCCGCTTCCCAATTGTCTATACCTGGGATATGAACCGCAGAGATTAGACAGGAGCTGGACTCCGCCCAAACCAAAATTCGAGATACTTCTTTCATAGCCAGAGGACTGTGAGTCCCTCCTTGATGATTGATGTATGCCACAGTTGTGACATTGTCTGTCTGAAAACAAATGAACGATTCTCTCTTCAGAAGAGGCCAAAACTGAAGAGCTCTGAAAATTGCACGGAGTTCCAAAATATTGATCGGTAATCTCACCTCCTGAGATTCCCAAACTCCTTGTGCCATCAGAGATCCCCACACAGCTCCCCAACCTGTGAGACTTGCATCTGTTGAAATTACAGTCCAGGTCGGAAGCACAAAAGAAGCCCCCTGAATTAAACAATGGTGATCTGTCCACCACGTTAGAGAGTGTCGAACAATCGGTTTTAAAGATATTAATTGAGATATCTTTGTGTAATCCTTGCACCATTGATTCAGCATACAGAGCTGAAGAGGTCGCATGTGAAAACGAGCAAAGGGGATCGCGTCCGATGCAGCAGTCATAAGACCTAGAATTTCCATGCATAAGGCTACCGAAGGGAATGATTGTGACTGAAGGTTTCGACAAGCTGCAATCAATTTTAGATGTCTCTTGTCTGTTAAAGACAGAGTCATGGACACTGAATCTATCTGGAAACCCAGAAAGGTTACCCTTGTCTGAGGAATCAAAGAACTTTTTGGTAAATTGATCCTCCAACCATGATCTTGAAGAAACAACACAAGTCGATTCGTATGAGATTCTGCTAAATGTAAAGACTGAGCAAGTACCAAGATATCGTCCAAATAAGGAAATACCACAATACCCTGTTCTCTGATTACAGACAGAAGGGCACCGAGAACCTTTGTAAAAATTCTTGGAGCTGTAGCTAGGCCAAACGGTAGAGCCACAAACTGGTAATGCTTGTCCAGAAAAGAGAATCTCAGGAACTGATAATGATCTGGATGAATCGGAATATGCAGATATGCATCCTGTAAATCTATTGTGGACATAAAATTCCCTTGCTGAACAAAAGGCAAGATAGTCCTTACAGTTACCATCTTGAACGTTGGTATCCGAACATAATGATTCAATATTTTTAGATCCAGAACTGGTCTGAAGGAATTCTCCTTCTTTGGTACAATGAAGAGATTTGAATAAAACCCCATCCCCTGTTCCGGAACTGGAACTGGCATAATTACTCCAGCCAACTCTAGATCTGAAACACAATTCAGAAATGCTTGAGCTTTCACTGGATTTACTGGGACACGGGAAAGAAAAAATCTCTTTGCAGGAGGTCTCATCTTGAAACCAATTCTGTACCCTTCTGAAACAATGTTCTGAATCCAAAGATTGTGAACAGAATTGAACCAAATTTCTTTGAAAAAACGTAACCTGCCCCCTACCAGCTGAGCTGGAATGAGGGCCGCACCTTCATGTGGACTTAGAAGCAGGCTTTGCCTTTCTAGCAGGCTTGGATTTATTCCAGACTGGAGATGGTTTCCAAACTGAAACTGCTCCTGAGGACGAAGGATCAGGCTTTTGTTCTTTGTTGAAACGAAAGGAACGAAAATGATTATTAGCCCTGTTTTTACCTTTAGATTTTTTATCCTGTGGTAAAAAAGTTCCTTTCCCACCAGTAACAGTTGAGATAATAGAATCCAACTGAGAACCAAATAATTTGTTACCCTGGAAAGAAATGGAAAGTAGAGTTGATTTAGAAGCCATATCAGCATTCCAAGTCTTAAGCCATAAAGCTCTTCTAGCTAAAATAGCTAGAGACATAAACCTGACATCAACTCTAATAATATCAAAA
This sequence comes from Bombina bombina, assembly GCF_027579735.1. NCBI lineage: Eukaryota > Metazoa > Chordata > Amphibia > Anura > Bombinatoridae > Bombina > Bombina bombina. The sequence continues at coordinate 598,641,400 of NC_069500.1, forward strand.
ATGGCATCACAGATAAAATTATTAGCATGCTGAAGAAGAATAATAATATCATGAGAATCATGATTTGCTACTTGTTGCGCTAAAGTTTCCAACCAAAAAGTTGAAGCTGCAGCAACATCAGCCAATGATATAGCAGGTCTAAGAAGATTACCTGAACACAGATAAGCTTTTCTTAGAAAGGATTCAATTTTCCTATCTAAAGGATCTTTAAACGAAGTACCATCTGACGTAGGAATGGTAGTACGTTTAGCAAGGGTAGAAATAGCCCCATCAACTTTAGGGATTTTGTCCCAAAATTCTAACCTGTCAGACGGTACAGGATATAATTGCTTAAAACGTTTAGAAGGAGTAAATGAATTACCCAATTTATCCCATTCTTTGGAAATTACTGCAGAAATAGCATTAGGAACAGGAAAAACTTCTGGAATAACCACAGGAGATTTAAATACCTTATCTAAACGTTTAGAATTAGTATCAAGAGGACCAGAATCCTCTATTTCTAAAGCAATTAATACTTCTTTAAGTAAAGAACGAATAAATTCCATTTTAAATAAATATGAAGATTTATCAGCATCAATCTCTGAAACAGAATCCTCTGAACCAGAAGAGTCATCAGAATCAGAATGATGATGTTCATTTAAAAATTCATCTGTAGGGAGAGAAGTTTTAAAAGATTTTTTACGTTTACTAGAAGGAGAAATAACAGACATAGCCTTCTTGATGGATTCAGAAACAAAATCTCTTATGTTATCAGGAACATTCTGCACCTTAGATGTTGAAGGAACTGCAACAGACAATGGTACTTTACTAAAGGAAATATTATCTGCATTAACAAGTTTGTCATGACAATTAATACAAACAACAGCCGGAGGAATAGCTACCAAAAGTTTACAGCAGATACACTTAGCTTTGGTAGATCCAGCACTAGACAGCGATTTTCCTGTAGTATCTTCTGACTCAGATGCAACGTGAGACATCTTGCAATATGTAAGAGAAAAAACAACATATAAAGCAAAATAGATCAAATTCCTTATATGACAGTTTCAGGAATGGGAAAAAATGCCAAAGAACAAGCTTCTAGCAACCAGAAGCAATGAAAAATAAGACTAAAATAATGTGGAGACAAAAGCGACGCCCATATTTTTTAGCGCCAAATAAGACGCCCACATTATTTGGCGCCTAAATGCTTTTGGCGCCAAAAATGACGTAAAAAAATGACGCAACTTCCGGCGACACGTATGACGCCGGAAACGGAAAAGAATTTTTGCGCCAAAAAAGTCTGCGCCAAGAATGACGCAATAAAATGAAGCATTTTCAGCCCCCGCGAGCCTAACAGCCCACAGGGAAAAAAGAGTCAAATTTTTGAAGGTAAGAAAAAATGAATAATTCAAATGCATAATCCCAAATATGAAACTGACTGTCTGAAAAATAAGGAAAGTTGAACATTCTGAGTCAAGGCAAATAAATGTTTGAATACATATATTTAGAACTTTATAAACAAAGTGCCCAACCATAGCTTAGAGTGTCACAGAAAATAAGATTTACTTACCCCAGGACACTCATCTACATGTTTGTAGAAAGCCAAACCAGTACTGAAACGAGAATCAGTAGAGGTAATGGTATATATAAGAGTATATCGTCGATCTGAAAAGGGAGGTAAGAGATGAATCTCTACGACCGATAACAGAGAACCTATGAAATAGACCCCGTAGAAGGAGATCACTGCATTCAAATAGGCAATACTCTCCTCACATCCCTCTGACATTCACTGCACGCTGAGAGGAAAACCGGGCTCCAACTTGCTGCGGAGTGCATATCAACGTAGAATCTAGCACAAACTTACTTCACCACCTCCATCGGAGGCAAAGTTTGTAAAAACTGAATTGTGGGTGTGGTGAGGGGTGTATTTATAGGCATTTTGAGGTTTGGGAAACTTTGCCCCTCCTGGTAGGAATGTATATCCCATACGTCACTAGCTCATGGACTCTTGCTAATTACATGAAAGAAACATATACTTCAAAAAACATAAAGGATGGCGCAGTTACTGCTGGAATGGGTAGAGAAGGAATTAATTAAACAGCAAAAGTAAAAAATGTTCTCCACAGGAGTGTTTCGATAAGGTCACAGGAGGTACAGTGGGGCAAAAAAGTATTTAGTCAGCCACCAATTGTGCAAGTTCTCCCACTTAAGAAGATGAGAGAGGCCTGTAATTTTCATGATAGGCATACCTCAACTATGAGAGACAAAATGTGGAAACAAATCCAGACAATCACATTGTATGATTTGGAAAGAATGCACTGTACATACATACAAATACATTTAAGTTATGGTGACTATAAAAACATGAAATTAAAATCTTCCATTTCACAAAAGTAAGAGCAAAAGAATTATTGCATAGGAAATTAGCACATCTATTCAAGTATTTCCTCTTGCCTATCCTCAGAAGAACTCTGTATACATTGTTACCAATGCACCAGCGGATTCTGTGTAAGATATTCAAATTAGTTATGCAATATCTCAGGCTTTTTGCTTCTGGTACTGGGATAAAATACAGCAATCCCGCAATGCTGCACCTACCCCAAAAGGGGGCTGCTGTTTTTTTTTTTTTATCACAGTAGCAGAGGCAAAAAGACAATGCAATAATACAATTGCTCTCTTTCTCAAATTTGCAATGCAAGTGTTCAGTCAGAAATGATGTCTGAGATTTCAGTGTCTGATTAGTTAATTAGATTACCCAGTCAAGTTTACTATAAAGTTTATTATAAAGGAAGAAGAAACACTGGACTACTCCCAGGCTTACCCCAAGAAAGGTTAGTTGTGGTTAAAAGAAGCTGAGGGTCGGCAACAATGGAATCTGTATTTAGCTTGTGAAATAACTTTTTTGGCATCTAGTGGTCAGATGGGAGACTCTTAGATGTTATGAGGTGCCAAAGGTGTCAGGGGAAGGTCATATAAAGATATCCATTTGCTATTGATGGTTATTATTAATGGTTAAGTGGGTGATACCTTAATTTTTAAGGGCTTGCTCTGAAGAATGAAATGTAAGAGAACTAGGACCAGAGTAAGATTGTAGAGCCAGGTATTCTAATAGGGCTAATTATGTTACTGGAGAAAAGGTAACGGGAGCTTGTGGATATGGTTGAGCTTGGATTGAAGCTTTACTACAATGGAGGTCTGTGAAAATGCCTATTGCAGTGAGAGGGTGGTGCTGTTAGGGTCTATTGTGGTGGAATAAAGTTGTGGTTAGGGCTTATTATAACAGAAGTATGTTGCAAAAAGTTGGAATAGTGTTTATTACTGTGGTGGGAGTCTAGGAGATCTTAGTCGTCTATTGGAAGTGTGTGTTTCCAGTAAATATATATGTATATGCTTATGCATATACACAGCGCTACACCCCTGTTTTGAAACTAGAACGATTTGCTCCTACACCTAAAGTAAACTAGTATACTCAGATCTACTTTCATTGGATATCGAGTTTCTAGAGGGAAAGAGACATCAAACATATAAAATCCCTTATTTCTTCTTATATAAACAAGTGTATCTATGGTTGCTTGCAATGTATCTTATCCAATACACACTTATGAGAATAACAGAAGTTCACAAGCATCACAAGCATCAAACTCCTATTCGGTGCAATAAGACTTGCAGTATAATATATAAACAATGACAAACAAGCAAATAAATGTCCGTAAGACTAGGAGATCAGCTCTTTATAATAGAGAGTACATTTCCCATAGGTACAATCCCTTGTATCCAGATATCCTATTAAGGGCTCACAATCTACTTACATCAATTACCGTCAATCGGATGAGGTAAGGATTAGGTGGTTTATCACGGATAAAGGTGTATCACTTTCCAGGAAGTGACTTGAATCCTCAGCTTGTTAGTAGTAGCTCGCCAGACACTTTTCTTAGATCATATATATTTATATATATATATATATACATAAATTTACAAATTGCTGCCATCGCTGTGCTACTTACCCCCTTCGCATGCGCGAGTTCTCATGCTGTGTCTCACGGCATGAGAACGAGGCTCCCATTTGAGTCTTTCGAAGTGCACTCTCGTGAGTGCAATGCTTCCCAGCAATGCGAATGCAAGGTCACATTCGAATTGCTTTCAACTTGTAATACCAGTGCACATTAGCTTGCACTGGTATTACAAAGGGGAGCGCTAATATCGCTTTCAAGAAATCGATAATTAGTGCTCCACTTGTAATCTGGCCCTTAATATTAAAATCTAAAAGCAAGAATACAATAAAACGGTGATCAAGGAGAAATAATAGTTTTCTAACATAACTTAAAAAATAGATTTTTAATAGCTCTTGAACCATTCATCTATCTAATTGTGTCTTTATTTGATACATTTTGAAAAATAATTATGTGTTAATTTTATTACAGGTATATGCTAACCTAGCTCCCTGTAAAATATTAGTGTGGGGATTTTTTTAAAATTGTTAAAGGCATTCTTTTTAGTAACAATTTCATTTTTGGGTTAAATTGTAATTGTAAGCCATATTTTATATTACGTTTCAAGATATATACAAAAACATTCAGTGGACCTAGATGCATACTAATATTAAACAAATTCCTTTCTACAACAGAACAAATATAATAAAAAAAAAGAATTATATATATATATATATATATATATATATACACAGTATATAATAATTTATATATATATATATATAGCCAAAGAAAAGTCATATATTTTTTTTTTTTTAAGTTGTGGATATATATTTGATTTTCTGTTAAGAAACATTTAAACTTTCCTTGTAAAAATATTAAGATGCCAGTTTTCTATGTTTGAATTGCAACCTGTTTCTATGGTAACTAGGAACAAGGTCCAACAGGTTTGTATAAAATAATGAGATTGATACATTATGTATAGTGAATAGCTTGTATAGGAAGGAATATGCGCAGTACCAATCTTTATAGTAAAAGTGTGTAAGCATTTCCTATCGTCTCTTACTTCATAAAACCAATTGAAATGTTGCAATAGTTTATTGATTTTCTAAAATCTGAATGGGGCAAATTGATTTAAAGGACACATATAGTATTGTGAATGTGTCAGAGGAAATTTGAGAGCACAGTTCCAACAAAGAAAACTTGTGCAGACTAAAATCTGTGGCGCTAAATATTAACTTAATATAAACTATGTGGCTGATCAGATGTTTATTAGTCACTAATTAATAGTGGTCGTGAATAAAGTCAAATATTGTAAAAAATGTAGTTAATATATAACAGGGTAAAGTTTAAATGGTCATTTTAATATAATTAATCAAATTAAAAATTCATAAAAAATACACAAATGTTCCATTCTAAATAAAAAACATACTTCCCAAAAAAACAACTGCCACCACCAGAAATGGAAGAAAAATATCCCTAAGGGACAGCTATTAAAGGACCAGTCAACACAGTAGATTTGCATAATCAACAAATGCAAGATAACAAGACAATGCAATAGCACTTAGTCTGAACTTCAAATGAGTAGTAGATTTTTTTTCTGACAATTTTAAAAGTTATGTTTTTTTTCCACTCCCCCTATACAATGTTTCAGCCATCAGCCATCAGCCAATCACAAATGCATACATGTACCATGTGACAGCCATCAGCCATTCACAAATGCATACACAATGTGCACAGTCTTTTTATATTTAAACTTTTTGAGTCACCAGCTCCTACTGAGCATGTACAAGAATAAGTGTGTAACACACTTATTATTGCACATGCTCAATAGGAGCTGGTGACTCAAAAAGTTTAAATATAAAAAGACTGTGCACATTTTGTTAATGGAAGTAAATTGGAAAGATGTTTAAAATGGCATGCTCTATCTGAATAATGAAAGTTTAAATTTGATTGAGCGTCCCTTTAAGCATTTGAAAAAATTGTAGCAATTATATAGACTATGAAATACAAGGAGAGGTATTGAAGGATAAATTCATAGCAAGGGGCTATAAGACAACTGAAATTATAGCAATTAAAGAGGAAGTGAAAACAAGGGATACAAAAGATTTAATAACAACAACAAAAAAGAATGCAATATGTAATACAGTGATAAACAGTAAAGAACTTTGTATTCCCTTTATCACCACATTTAGTCAAAACAACTACTTTATTGAAAAAAATATCAGGAAACATTGGACAGCCCTAAAGAGTGATGAAATAATAGGGGAACTATTACCAAAATATCAAAATATGGTTTATAAGAAATCCCAAAATGTAAAATCTATTCTTGCCCCCACAGAAATAAAGAAACAAAAATAGGGATCAAGACCTTATGGGTAAAGCAATAAAGGGTTTCTTTCCATGCCTCACATGTAAGGCTTGCAAACATGCAGATAAGAGAAAATAAATAATATCCAATATTACAGGAAAGAGCTATAGAATTACACAGCAAATCAGATGTTCAGACAAAAATGTGGTCTACCTCAATGTAAATGTGGTTTACAATATATAGGAAAATCAGAAAGGCCCATCAGGGACAGAATTAAGGAGCATATCCTATCAATTGAGAACCATGATCAGGAAAAAAAAAAAACAAAGAACTCCCTATACGAAACATTTTTTTAGGTCTAATAAAGCAAATACAAAATATTTAAAATATACAGGTATTGCTAGAGTTAAAAAGAATTGGAGAGGATCAGGTATACATAATAGCTTACTGAGACTAGAGAGTAAATGGATCTTCAAAATGCAAACCCTAACCCCCAAAGGGTTAAATCAAGAATTTGAGTTAGGTTGTTTTCTTTCAGACTAATTTTTCTTTTAGACTAATATTTCTTAATTAGAATTCCCTATTCATTAGAATATCTCCTGATTAATTTCCATTTTCCTTCCATAAACATTCTCTATCAAATCATGGTTTTAATTAGTACTTTAATATTCCATTTTTAATTCCATTTTTAATTCTATATATCTCCCTACTAAATTATTGTCCTTACTAGTAACTATGTAGATATTCAAATCTAAATTAATTTAATTCAATATGTATTTCCAAATAAGGTTTCAAACACATTTTAGGAATGTATATATATATTTTATATATGTACATATACATTTTCATATACAATTGTTTAGATTGTAAGTGTTTGCAACCTTCATCTTTTATAAGGATATAATTAACCTATACTAGTTCGTACTAAAAACAAATTTTAGATTCATTATTTATTATTAATTATTACTTTAAATATTGCCAATGTGCACACTGTTAGTATTAAATCCACATATGTGATTAAATTTAGAGGTTGCACTTGGCATTTGAGATTATCAATTGAAAATACCCCTATATAAGGCACAAGATTCAACCGCCCGGTAGAGCTTGACAAAGGCGTATTAGCTCAAATGCGTTGCTCTCTTGATCCTTCTGAGGATCCATATTCGAATTACAGCTTTCCAAACACCAAACGCTAAGACGGCATAGCAATTCTGACGGTTCTGACACTATTGAAGAAAGACTAACAACGTATCTCACAAGGATGTGTGGGCCAAAGACGGTTTTACACCAGGCTGTGGGAGACTTCTGACATCGTTCCGGTGTAAGTAATAGTAAACACCTTTTACTTGGATATTTCTTTGCTTGTGACAAGGATTTCTTGTCTCTCTCTTCAACAGAAAGTATCTGATCTTGCCGTGCAAGACTTAAGTTTCAAACAAAAGACTCATTATTTAAAAAGACTTTCTGTTGAAATAATATGCATAGACTGTGCATTTGTACATTTGAATTAATATTTTGGTTTACTGCACTTTACTTAAGCACATTCATAGGGATTTCTCTGTTAGGAAACCTACTCTGTAGGTGTATTGTGCTTTATTTATATTGCTTTGTTTTAAGTGCCTTTTATGAAGTTCTTTATATGAAGTTTTCTTATGTGAAGTGTTTTTAATATGTCATATATTAATTGTTTTTTGTGAAGTATTGTTTTATTTAGAATGCAACATTTGTGTATTTTTTATGAATTTTTAATCGGATTAATTATATTAAAATGACCATTTAAACTTTACCCTGTTATATATTAACTAAATTTTTTACAATATTTTACTGTATTCACCACCACTATTAATAAGTGACTAATAAACATCTGATCAGCCACATAGTTTATATTAAGTTAATATTTAGCGCCACAGATTTTAGTCTGCACAAGTTTTCTTTGTTGGAACTGTGCTCTCTAATTTCCTCTGAATTGTTGCTATAAGGTGTTTTTGGAGAAATCACCTGTATCTTTTGGCATTAGCTCCTTTGCTAGCGCAGATCTTTCTTTGTTTTAAGTATTGTGACTGTGTACATACAAATATTATTACATGGTCAGATTTAACAATAGTTAAGGTTATTAATCTACTGATAATGATTTGATATCCCATTACTTTTGCATAGTAAGAATAGATCCCAAATCACTATAAAATACAAAGATAGGCAACAGTTTATATTCTATTAATTGCAATCCAGTGTAACCATTAAGTAATCACTTACTGGTTGCTTAAAGGGACAGTCTACACCAGAATTTTTATTGTTTAAAAAGATAGATAATCCCTTTATTACCTATTCCCCAGTTTTGCATAACCAATACAGTTATATTAATATATGTTTTACCCCTGTGATTGCCTTGTATCTAAGTCTCCTTGACTGCCCCCTTATTTCAGTTCTTTTGACAGACTTGCATTTTAGCCAATCAGTGCTGACTCCTAGGTAACTCCATGAGTGTGAGCACAATGTTATCTATATGGCCCACATGAACAACCGCTCTCTAGTTGTGAAAAAAAATGTCAAAATGCATTCAGATAAGAGGCGGCCTTCAAGGACTAAAAAAATTGCATATGAGCCTCCTAGGTTTAGCTTTCGAATAAGAATGCCAAGAGAACAAAGCAAAATTGATGATAAAAGTAAATTGGAAAGTTTTTTAAAATTACACACCCTATCTGAATCATGAATCATGTTATTTTTGACTAGACTGTCCCTTTAAGTGCAGCATAGTCTATGGATATCTTCAGCAATGACTAATGTCTTTATTTCCTAATTCTGCCTCCATAAAATGACTCTTCTAACTTGAATGTTGCCCATACATCTCAATATTTGTCTATATCTTGTAATAAAAAAAACACAGTCCTCTTTTTTTACTGGGGAATGGGTGAAAATAACTCATATTTATTAGTTTCCAAAAATTGGAGAATTAGGGTCTGATGATTAAAAAGTTGCCAACATGGAGAGTTTATAGAATTATTTAAAGGACCTTGCAGAACTGACAAGACTTGTTAGATCATCTCACCACAGTGGAGAGCTTTAGATAAGCAGGCCCTTAGAGCCTAGGCTCAAATTACCAGTATAATTCTGCTATTGTTTGTTTCACTAGCTGCAGTTCAATCTGGATCATGTATTCTTATACTATGAATGTAGCAGTGTGTGTGGATTCGAATGTTTAGACTTCCATTGACTAACTTTAGTTTGCACATTTATTTACTTAAAATAATTTACAAGTAACCAAAGTTTGCATTCTTCTCTAAATATATTCATATAATGTAAGATCTGATTCCCCTTAGTCTTCAATAAAATCCCTAAGTCCTTTAAAGAAGACCACATATTACTAATGATTTTTTGTTTTTTGTAAAAAAAAAATTATTGTGTGTTAGAAGAAAACACATACTATTAGAATGAGGAAATATATATTCAGTTGTACAAAGCTATTTTGAAGTTGCAACAATAGTCTCAAAAACAGTAAATTATCTAATTAACACATGAGGTCTACATTTATTAATGAATACTACTAGATAATAGTTTATCTTTTTTTCACGTTTCAAGTGCTATTATTTGATAAGTTGAGCAACAAATTATTGGAAATATAAACCAATAACATTATTATCATCATAAATTCACTAAAGGTAAAATATATATATATGAGTGTTACTGTAAAGTATACATACGCATACTGATGAGTTGCAAGATTTTGAACAAACATTCTAGTGTTCTGCTATTATAGGTCATATTAGGTTATTGTTCTCACCCTTTAAATTAGGGTGTGTATGATGTAAACATACTACACAAACATAACAAAAATCAATAGTAAATTAAACCCCTGTTACTGGGATTATGCAGAAATGCATTTACTTAGCATTGTAACTCTAGTAGAACTAGTAGACTCAAAACTTACTCAATCACTGAGATATGCTCTAGCTTCAAATACTTAATGTTGTGTGCTGTGTGCAAGGATGGATGATTCCAGTCCTCAAGGTTTACCAGCAATAATATTTTTCAGGTTTAAATACCAAACAGAAAGGCAGCAGGGATAAACCTAGAACTATATCTGATGTTCAGTCTAAGTTGCTAGGCTACAACTGAATCCGTGCACAGCTGATGTACAAGTTAGTAGACCTAATCAAGCAATTGCTGATGAAATCTCTCAAAATAGAATCTTGAGGAGGATGTTTAGCCTTACAAGTATGGGTGCTTTTAACATATTTGTTCTGATCTAAAACTGAAAAGTTACCTCTTATTATCTGTAATGTAATTCCTATAAATCAGTAATTATGTTGTTTTTTTGCTTGAAAAAGATTTAATAAAAACATCTATTTAAAATGTTGTTTAAAAGGTCATTAAATGGATGTTGTAGTAAAATGAAATGATCAAATTCATTAGAGTTTGTCATGTTATCAATAGCAATGTGGCAAAGCAAAGTGAATAAACCCTGCAAAAAGGTTAAACACATAGTTACAGTAATGCTCGGAACCAGAAGTGCACCACTGATCCTGAGCGGAAACTGCTGCTGATCCACTCAGCAGAGCTAGTTGCACAGCCCAACCTTACAAATAGCCCCACTTTGTAGGAATTGAACACAGCTTTGTGTCATTGTTACACAAGTTAAAGGGACATGAAACCCAAAAAATGTATCTCATGATTCAGGTAAAATATACAATTTTAAACAACTTTCCAGTTTACTTCTATTATCAAATTTGCTTCATTCTCTTGGTATCATTTGTTGAAGGAGCAGTAATGCACTACTAGTTTGAACTGAACACATGGGTGAGGCAATGGCAATCATTATATATATGCAGCCACCAATCAGCAGCTAGAACCTAGGTTCTTTGCTGCTCCTGAGCTTACCTAGATAAACGTTTCAGCAAAAGATAACAAGAGAAGGAAGCAAATTACATAATAGAATTAAATTGGAAAGTTGTTTAATGCTGTGTCTAAATCATGAATGTCTAATTATGACTTCCCTTTAATATTTTACTATGTATTATTAGTCCCTACATTAAATTATTTACTATTATTCCTATAAATATTATGTTTAAAATTCCTAAATAGACAATGAACAGTCATGCACTATTACTAATGACCAAATATTCCTATATTGTTGAATAGTAGAACATATTTTGATACCATTTTTTTTTTGTTTTAAATGTGCTTTTGACCTGTATGAAAATAATTGGATGTTTGCTGGCATGCTTGAAAGTATTCAGAAGAAAAAAAACACTGTCCATTTTTTGTATGATCATTATTAAATAATACATACTGTTCTTTTTACTTCCGTGCTTCCTTATTATGTTATTTAGCAGAACATTTTAACATGATATATAAATATAAAAAAAAGCTTTGTTATTTTATTATTTTTTAGTGTATATTGTTCATTTTAGTATAGCTAAAATCATTCCGTCAGCACCTTATGCCAGTTAAAACCTAGCTGTAATTTTGTTTTCTTTGTTGCATGCACACAGTTGTGTATTGCTTTTTTCTTTGTTGTAAAACAAATGTTCCTCTACTTGTGAGTTTGCATCCCATAGACCTGTCTTGGACAAACATGCGCTTCTTGTTAATATGCTTTAATTTACCCTAATTTATTCAACATAGAAATTAATTAAGCTTTCTAGGATAGTGGATCTCACATGATATAAATGTAAAGTTTGCAGTAAATACAAATTAAACTTAATTTTTTTTCCTAGAATTTAACTTGTATTTGCTTCCCGGTTAGTTTATTAACTACTTTTCTGTCAGGTAAATGTATGTATTGTGAACTTTTAATAAACTTCCCCTGCTTATAGCTTGCATGTTAAAGGGACAGTTAACACTTTGAGATTTTTTTATATCAAATTTTTAGTTATATAAAATGTTTAGTTATGTTCCCTTATCATGCAATTTAACTCTGAAAATAATGCAATTTCTAATATGCTGGCAATGTTAAGGGCAATGTTGACTATTCTTATCATGTCAATTAGAAGGGGGTAGGTAGAAATATAAAGTTATTAGGACTGAAATCCTGGTGGACAATTTGCCAGTGTCGGAGGCACCCTCTACAAGATTATCGTTTGTATTATTGAGGTGATTCAGATAAATATGTGAGAACTGAATACCACCTGGGTGAACTCATGTGGTTGTACAGACAGCATTGGCAGGATGCCTAGAGTTATCCATAAATATTGGCCATAATATTGTTCTATTTTAATTGGTACCTTTTAGGAATGTGCATTGTGGCTAGACCAATACACTTGTAGGTAGATATATACATAATTTTATTTGGGGCAATCTCCATAGCACATTAAAGTGCAGAGTGTATCCTCCAAGATACCAAACCCTGTGAAAATGGGTTGGTGTGTTTCATTAATAGCATAGACTGGTTATTCAGAATTTGTAAACCCACCCCCATTTCATTAAAAGGTTAATCCTTCTTTAAAATATGGGATATTATTACTGATTAACACCTTTACAGATAACCATCAATATGGTTAAGAAAAACTACTAGACCTATTGCGGCAGTGCTTAACATGATACATTGGTGTACATTAATTATTTTAAATGTTCCCCTCTGTGTATATGCATTATGCTACACTGGATGACATACTTTAGGGTATCTGGTTGTGTACATGAAGATAGTGTATTTTGTTAGATTATCAATGGTCCTTTGACCACTGAGTGCATATACAATAGAATAATGTAGACCAATACTTACAAAGTATGATATTTATTTACATTTCTTTATGGTATTAAATAATGCATTCACAATTAAATGCATATTTGTATCCCTGTGGTAGATGTGTGATTCATCATGGTGCAGTGCTTCATGTGTGAATAGAGCATGCTTAACCCACAGGGGCTCTGAATTTAAATGAAAGAGTTGCTCTAAAGCTATCTCACACCATCAGGGCATAACACTGACACAGCTGGATATGAGCTTTTTTATATAGATGTGGGATTTAATGCACATAGTGAGTTATATTTTGGCAAAAGTATTCTATGTTGGGTTTGTTGGAGCATTTTTATTATTGGTTAGTGGTTGTTATGGCAATGGTGTATAGAAGGAGCTTTTTCAACATGGTTAGCTAATTGTATGTTTTTTATACTATATTGTTGTGACAAAGGAACATTGTAATTTTTTATGGATGAATAACATTTTGTTTTAATAAAGACTTATGAGTGGATGTTTCACCTAGCTGTAGTATAGGTGAATGAACATATGTAACCCAGCCATTTTCATCTTTATAAATAACAATGATTCATTTTTAGGTTGTGGTTTATTTGCCCCTAGCAGAAATAAAATTACATAAATATTACAATATATTATGTGTTAAGGCTATGTGAATTAAATTTAACATTGTCCCTCTTTCTGTATTTCTTCGTACCTCAATCTTTCTATCAATTTCCTTCTCTATACAGTAAACAGTATATATTAGGTAACCACAATTTTGATGTCACCTACCATGACAAGGATATGATACCCCGCATTGGAAAGAGGGTTTTTGATTCCAAACAAATGTTGTCTCTGAGTTTTTTGAGTGGGTAGATAAGTGCACTAAAATTGCCTCCACCCCATTATCTAAAATCTCCTATTTACCTAGTTGGGCATGTGATCGACTTTAAATTAGTGCTCCAGTCCCACTGACCCCCTATAGACAATTCTTATGATGTCCAGTGGGATAGGTAGCCATTAATTCTCATGGTGCCTTCACATTGAATTACAACATGAACCTTTTTTAGTAGGTTTTTTAAGAGTTTGTTTTCTTCAACTGCATTTAACACAAAATCACCAAAGGAATTCAAACTATAATTGCATTATATATAAATCAAGAAAGAAGCTGATTTCTCAGCCATATTAAAAAGTCACCTAAGGACCAACAAACACAAAAACTTACAAAGAACAGTGGACAAGTGACCAGCAACAAAATGACATGCAAAGTCAATTAAAAGTATTGAACTTTATAATAGTATTTATAACATTATTAGCAGTGTATTTTTTTAAGTTGAATAATCCAGGAACTTTAAGTATTCGTTGGTGTTTGAAAATAAGACAATCTGTTTTGTTTCAAAGAAAAAGTGTGTTTTTGGAAACACAAATTATATCAGAGGGTTTCAAGTAATCTCACTTTAATCCCACTTGAAATGCTCTTTGGAGGCACTTAGTTTTACAATTTAGTTCTTGAAATGTTACAAAGCGGTGCCAAGTGGCAAAGCTTATTGTGCAAATAAAACAACACAAAATATTTTAAATTCTCAATTACATCTAGTATATTAGTTTTGCCTAAAATGACATTAGCTATATGCAGTTTTCAAATTCTTTTTAAAAGTTAAGGACCAGATTATAAGTGGAGCACAATATATAGCTTTCGCTGAAGCAATATTTGTTCTCCACTTTGTAATACCAGTGCACGCTAATTTGTGCTGCTGGTATTGCAAGTTAGGTGCAATGCGAACAACCTTGCACACTGAAGGGGAAAGTAGCGCAGTGATTGCAGCATATTTTAAAATATATATGTATATGACTATATACATATATATTTATGTGTTAATATGTGTATATACACATATTAACACATAAATATATATGTATATAGTCATATACATATATATATGTATTGGCAACACACAGTTCCTATAGACCACAATGTAAAGGCACTTTTCAGTGCCATTTTTTTTATAACACCCCACTCCCATCAACTTTAGACCCCAAAAACTGCCTAGTGTAGTTATTTTTTTTATTTTTTTTAAATGCTTCTTTTTTTAAATAAATTTTGCCCTTTATTTTGAGGGCATTTGGGGCACTTTTAGAAAATTAACCAGAGATTGGATCCCGATAGCAATAACCCGCCACTTGTAATGGCTGGTTAATTATCGTGTGCTGCAAATGGGCACATTTGCCTGTTTGCGGGTACATTTGCCCATTTGTGGGTGCGCGATAATTTAGCGCTCTACTTGTAATCTAGCCCTAAGCCTGTATTCAGGGATTTATAATAATAGTGTATTAACTTAATATCAGAAACAAAATAATCTTTGTTACTAAAGGTCTTACAATATCATACATGTTTAATTAATTTAATTAAGCAATAGCTCCCAAAGTCATTGCTGCTTTACTAGTTAGTTTAGGTTTTAAAATTATATTCCTTCATATCATATTGAATTGAAAAATGTAAATAGATTTCATATAGTGACCTCAATACAAGTTTTTGATAGATTTTGATAATATATACAGTATATAAATGGATTAGTTGGTTAAAATATACCATTCTTTATTACCATATCTTGAAATGCTTCATTAGTGATCCTGATTTTAAGACTTTGCTTGAAAGAGGGCACCAAAAACACACCCAAAAAGTCCCAAAACTTTGCTTTTCATCATCATTTTTTATAATATCCTGATGATTGTATTGACAGTTTCTTAAGGTAACAGAAATTCAGCAAAGGCAATCTCATTCTGTACAGTGGGGTTTGGAACTTTTGATGATTTGCTAAGCCTCAAAACTTAGCTGTTTCATGATTTTCAGTATAAGAACTGAATAAAATCCCATCATAGAAGATAATATCAGTGGCAGCCTCTTTCTTCTTATAGAAAATAATTGCCTGCACTGTTCTTGATTTTACATGAAAATCTGGTAAAATCAGAAAATGAATGAATTTCTCAGTAAAGGAATTAAAGTACTTAAAAAAAAAAAAAACACTGTTAAAATATTAAAAGTTAAAAAATCAAACATGCCCAGTATACCCATCCTGCCTAAATACTAATGGAGTCCATAATATGGTATATTTAACACAAGTAAATTATTATTTCCTTGGATACTGTGCAAAAGGATCAATACAAACACCCCAATGTTTGTAATATTTGTTTTCTAACATTTTCACATAGTTTCACCTAATCTTTGCACCTTAAAGGGACATAAAACCCAACATTTTTATTTCATAGTTTAGAGAGCATATAATTTTAAGCAACGTTCCAATTTACTTCTATCAAATTTTCTTCATTCTCTTGGTATCCTTTGTTGAAGGAGCAAAAATCCACTACTGGGAGCAAGCAGAACACATTGGGTAAGCAAATGATAAGAGGTATATATGTGCAACCACCAATCAGCAATTAGTTTGCAGTAGTGCATTGCTGCAACTGAGCCTACCTAGGTATGATGTTTAACATAGATTGCCAAGAGAACAAAATAGATTAGAAATTAAGTAAACTCAAAAGTTGTTTAAAATTGCATGTTCTGCCTGAATCATGAAAGTTTAATTTTACCTTTACTGATTATATATTATTTTAATAATTCATTTTTTTGCATAGCCTTTAGAATTTGTTCTTATTTTATCAACAAAACACCTTTTTTCAAAAAAACTTCTCCCTGCAATTTATTCTTATTTTGCACATCAGACCTGTTGGTAAATTGTCCAACCATCATTTTAAACTGATTCTTTGCTATAATTATATTTTACTCTACATTTCTTTCTGAATCTATAAAATACTAATGCCTTACTAAGATTCCATGATAGAAAATATTTAAATAACTATTAAAATGTCCAAATTTTTCAACTTCCCCTCACTACCATACTAGATAAAAAAAACAGATTATCTTTAAATCTATACAACAAGATTCACTAGTACACCAACAAAATTAGATCTTTCAATCTACAATGGGTCACCCGGCTTTAAGCCCAGTCATGCGGCAATTTGTCCCCCAAGACAGATGTAAACAAATTCACATAACAGGACAGAAAACTGGGCATTGAGCTGAGTCCTTTTTGACTCTTTTTGGTTTCTACTCGATCACCATAGCATGTTTTTTGAACTTGTGTTTTCAGACCCTCACTATAAGATATATTTTTCTTATTGGACTGAAAAGTTGTCAGCGAACACAATTTGCTTTTGATTCACTTTTGAACACCTTTTCAAGACCAGTTTCAACTTTTGAATTCAACACTTCCAGGCACTTACTAAGACCTCAAAAGGTTGTTTTGAACATCTTTGCAAGTATTTCATGATTATTTGGAAACAGTATGTTATCTTTCAAAACCCTCCAAGATGGCCACTAGAGACAATGTGGAGGTCTATTAATGTTCATGGTATTAATTCAATAAAGCTCTATTCATCCCTATTGTAGAGGCTTATATAGTGGACAGGGCAGGGATTTACATATGTATGTGATCATATGTATATGTGTTTAGTATATGAAGGGGATCTGTAGGAAAAGACACATCAGGACACCAACATCTAAAAATGGTGTGTTTTTAATTTTAATATTTGATTCTAAATCATAATTGCACTGTTATGTTTGTCGAAGTGGCATCTCCAAAACATGGCTTTCACATGGTTAATCATAGATGACGATGGTTTTGGATTACAATAGGTAAATGTCACAACTTTAAATGAGTATTTGCTTTCATGGTGAACAAAGGGATTATTTGAATAGATCTTTCCTGCAACCCTAAGAGGTCTGAATATGCTATTGTATTAGTTAGTTTTAGGTGTTTTTGCAGTTTCTATTTTGAGAACAGATACTTAATACGTGTAAAAGGCCTTTTAGGGAGCATTTCTGTTGAAAACGTGTTCTCGGCTGAAGTCTTTTTACTAATTGATTTTGCAAATTTAATTACCCAAAAGGCTTGACGACTAATTTGAGGAGAAAACCAAAAGTCATTTAGGGAGCAAATTGCAAAGAGATTGCAATTGACCACTTATTGCTATTTCACTTTATATTAAAAAAAAATATCACTGCTTGTATCAAAAGCAGTTGATTTCAAATATAAACTCAATAAATCTTGGTATTCATTTTATTTGTTCTTATGTTAATGAGTAACTCCCAACTACTTGAAAACTTAAATTTAAAAATGTATCTTATGTTCAGTGGCAAAAATGACTATGCAAATGCTAGAGCTTAAAGGGACATGAAATCCAAAACTTTTCTTTTATAATTCTGAAAGAGAAAACATTTTTTTCTTTTCTTTTTTATATTCTTTATTAACCAACAAAAGGCAGTATTATACAATAATACGGACTCGCCTCATAACGATTAGAAAAGCAACAAAGAAAAAAGAATTGTCATCATCTGATAATTCAAACAATTTCAACAAAACAAAGCAAGTTGTATTGAATAACATCAAACCCACAGTCTTCCCCAAGGGAAGTTTACTTTTATTAAAGTCCGAAATAAGAAAATAAGCATTATTACCTTGAATCACCTTATGTTGGGATTTTCTCTTTTTATCATAGGAAAAGAAATAACAAAAAAACAAAAACAAAACAAAGCAAGACAAACAAAACAAAACAAACCACAAAACAAAACCAAAGAGGAGAAAAAAAATAAATAAATAATTAATTAGGGTAAAGATGACCACCTCTCTCCCAGCTCTCTCATCGCTCCATCTACCATATGCCTAAAAGAACCAATTCTGAATTTTGAAAAGGGAAGATCATATATTCTCTTTCGTTTTCAGAAAGTGATTTAATATACACTGCCCATTTATTAAAGACATTCCTTATGTTCTCTTCGTTATCTATGTCTGTATCCTTTTGTTCTAATAAACATTGTTTTTTCAGACAATTCTGAATTTCAAACACACTAGGTACAGAGCGCATTTTCAATTTTTTACATATCAGATATCTAGTAGCTAAAATGGAAATGGAAACCAATTTGTCGTTAGGATGACGCTTGTTTAAATTATCAGTACATAATATGATCTGATATAGGGAGAAGGTCACTGGGGGAATTTTCGGCACCCTATTCAGCCAATATTCTAACTTACGCCAGGTGTTTCTAATTTTTGGACAGAACCAAAACATATGTTCAAGGTCAGCTGCTGGGAGTGAGCATTTAGGACATTTGTCAAAGCCCAAATTATGTACCCTGAGGCCCTTTTCCGGAGTGAAATATGCTCTGTGAAGCAATTTAATGTGCGCTTCCCGCCATGTAGCAGAGAGAGTTGTCTTTGCCACTTTACCTATAGAATATTGCAAAGTTTTTGGATCCACCCTGTTCTGATCTAAAAGTGAGGTCCATGTTGAGGCAAGTCTTGTCAAAGTTAAATTACCCCTGCTAATACCAAGTAGATGATAAAACACAGAAATAGACATCTGATAAGCACTCTTAGTATGTATGCCATGAGCCAGTTTTCAAGTTTACCTAACTTCCAGCACCATCCCCCTTCTCTAGTTGTTTCAGAAAGCAAATAAGCAAAAAAATCTTTATTAGGTAAATTAAATTCCCCTTTCAGTTCTTCAAATGTTTTAATGGATTTTCTATCACCATCTATCAGCAATATCAGTTTGTTTAACCCATTCTTATGCCATCTACGAAAAACCTCAGATTGCAGCCCAGGTTGAAATTTTGGATTTCCTATCAAGGAAAGGTAGTTCGAGACCTTAGAATTAATTGAAAGAAACTTTGATATTTTCCACCATGCCTTGATAGGATTGGAGATAGTTTTAAGTCTTTTAAATTCCTGAAACTCTTTAGGGGAGGAGTGTAAAAGTGCTAAGGGGAGGTAAGGGTCGCAGATGTTAGTTTCAAGATGGTTATTAAGGATATAGTCCTTAGACAAAATCCAGCCGGCCGCTATTTGTGCCAAAAAACTAAGGTTATATGCTCTAATATCTGGGAGTGCCAGGCCTCCAAACTCACGTGAAAGAGAAAGTTTATTAAGAGCTATTTGTGCTCTTTTCCCCTGCCAAAGAAATTGTCTGATTAAGCTATTAATCAACCGGACATCATTTTCAAAAAGAATTACTGGGACATTCTGAAATATGTATAACAATTTCGGGAGGAGGACCATTTTAAATAGTGCTACTCGTCCCGAAATTGAAAGTGGTAAGCTTTGCCATATTCTGAGTTTTTCCCTAATCTGCCTAATAATTGGAGGTATATTGAATTCATATAGATTGTCCGAATTCGCCAGGATATTTATCCCTAAGTGTTTAAATGAGTCTGTTACTTTTTTGAATGGATTATCTATGCATGAGTCACTATTCCTACGAATCCAAAACATTTCTGATTTGGATGCGTTTATTTTGTATCCTGAAAAAGTACCAAAATGATCAATTATCTGCATAAATTTGGGGATATTAATTTTAGTATTTGATAAATACAACAAAACATCATCTGCATATAGACCAATTTTCATCTCATGGTTTGATATCTTTATTCCTTCCAAACTTTGTCTTATCATAATTGCCAAAGGCTCAATGGCAACGTCGAACAGAAGTGGGGAGAGAGGACAACCCTGGCGAGTTCCTCTTTCCAAAGTTATTGGTGGGGATACAACTACATTGACTATCAAACTTGTGGCTGAGCATTTATAGAGATTCTGTACAGATTCAGGGAATTTGCCCTTAATTCCAAACTTCAGCAAAGATGTGTTAAGATGTTTAAAAGTGACAGAATCAAACGCTTTTTCTGCGTCAATGGAAAGAATAGCCATGTCCGGTGCTCCAGGTAATTCCTCTCTCCCCCTTCTGGTCAGAGGAGTTTTTTCAAAATATTCCAATGTGACTAGTACCTCTCTAATTTTGGCCGAAGAGTTTCGTCTGTTCAAGAAGCCAGCTTGGTCCGTGTGAATTACTTTTGGAAGGATTAGCTGTAATCTGGATGCTAAAATAGAAGTTAGAATCTTATAATCTGAATTAAGTAAGGTTATTGGCCTATAGGATTCTTTAATCCTCGGGTCCTTCCCTCCCTTAAGTATTAGAGTCGTATAAGAAGAGGAAAATGAAGCTGTAACTGGTTTACCATTAATATAAAAGTCATTGTATAAATTTGTTAAATACGGAGAGATTTCTACAGATAATATCTTATAAAATTCACTGGGTAGTCCATCCGGGCCTGCTGCTTTATTAATAGGAAGTTTAGAGATTGCCTCCCCTACTTCTTGAACAGATATGGGGGAAGTGAGACTACTAATACAATCGTCTGTTAGTGAGGGACTTACGATCTTGTTCCAAAACTCTGCCGATTAATCATAATCATAGCCTTTACATGACTATACATCTTGATAGTATTCCACCAATGCAGATGCAATTTTATCGGGGTTCAAAATTCGCTTGCCCTTTTTAACGAGTTCTTCAATGTAAGATTGTTTTTTCTCATTATTGACCATTCTAGCCAACATCTTTCCAGATTTATTCCCAAATCTGTATAGTTTAGCTTGTATTTTTAATTCTTTTTGCGCTTGTTGAGTCAGAATAAATGTATCCCAAACTTCTTTGTCTTGCACATATTTGGCCCAATTTAGGGCATTTTTGTGCAGCAGAAATTTATTATATGAGTTAGATAATGCTTTATGTATTTCTTTTTCCCTTAACTTCAGTTTCTTAGTCAGAGCTATGTTATAGGCCAAGATTTTGCCTCTGAGAACCGCTTTAGCGGCCTCCCAGAGCAATTCGGGGCGTTCAAAATAATCAGAATTAAACCGTAGAAATTCCTCAAACTTAGATCTAAGACAGGTTTTAAACTTCATATCAGTCGCTAGATAGTATGGGAAATAAAAACGTATAGATTTGGGTCTCGGTTGTTTAAGCTGAATATCCAAAGTAATGGGGCCATGGTCTGATAGTAATATAGGAGTGATTCCCGCTTGTACCGTTAGGGAACCTAGGTGCTCATCTATAAGAAATAAATCTATTCGAGAGAGAGTTTTGTGCGCTTTTGAGAGACAAGTAAACTCCTGGGTATCCGGATTCTGACTTCTCCAGATATCACGTAATGCTAAATTTTGCTTTATTTTCTTGAACATTTTAGATTCTAAATGATCCTTTTTCTGTTTTTTCTGTTTCATAGTTTCTCGAAGCCTGTCTAGCGGGCACTGCGGCGCCATATTAAAATCCCCTCCCATAATTAAATGCCCCTGACTATACAGAAGAAGTTTAGATTGTATTCTATTCCAGAATCCTGGATCAAAAGTATTAGGACCATAAATATTACATATCGTATACATTTCCTGGGCGATTCTTACTTTTAGCAGAACATATCTTCCCTCACAGTGAACTACCTCAAGCTGAATCCTTTTCCCAATTAAGATGGCCACTCCCCTTTTTTTACCAACACTGGGCAAATAGAATACATCTCTGACCCATGAAGCTCTAAGTTTGCAAGATTCCTCTGAATTAAGATGTGTTTCTTGAATTAACCCTATATCCATCTGAAATTTCCTTAATTGTGTCAATATGGTTTTCCGTTTAATAGGGGTAGAAATCCCTCCCACATTCCACGATATTATCCTAAATTTTTCTATTTTTCTGTGTCTTTAAAACTTGTCTGGTTGTCTGGAGCAGGGAGGAGAGAGAGAGAGAGAGAGAGAGAGAGAGAGAGAGAGAGAAAAAGAAAAAAAAAAAGGGAGGGGAAAACCTAACAAATCCCCCGATTGCCCCATCAACCCCTAACTGAGGGATCATCCCAGCTGTTGAGCCTACTCTGACTAAGTGGGGGCTACTCCTTCTGATGCTAGTGAGTCTAGGGATGTAAAGAATTTCTCGGCTGCGTGTGCCTCCAGAAAAAAGTGTACTACTTCATTCACTGTTACTTTAAGTTTAGCTGGATAGATTATAGTCGCATTTAATCCAGAGTTTATAAATTTAGTGTAAATGGGTGCCAGATCTCTCCTCTTGGAGGCTGTTTCAGCCGAGAAATCCTGGAAGATGAGGATCTTAGCCCCATTGATAATAAGAGGTTGAGTTTTACGATAATGTTGTAAAAGAGAAACTTTGTCTTGGTAATTGAGTAATTTTGCAATGACCGGTCTAGGCCTACTAGCGTTTTTATTGACTGTCTGTGGTGGTCCCATCCTATGTGCCCTCTCTACTAAAATACCATGATGTGAAGGTGGAAGTTTAAGAGTTATCTTCAAGGTGTCAGAGACAAAAAAGGCTAGGTCCTCATATTGTTTTTCTTCTGGGAGACCTATTATTCTGATGTTATTTCTCCTACTACGATTTTCTAGGTCTTCTAACCTCGAGAGAATTTTTTGAGTACTGCTGCTAATATTATCAAGCTTGGAGCCATGTGACACTGCAAGATCTTCTAAATCAGACACTCTCTGCTCAGCCTCCTGCATCCTAGAAGAAAATTGTCTGATTTCTTGCGACAAGGAGGAAATATCCTGTTTGATTTCCAACCTTAAAGCATCAAATTTGGGAGAGAGGGCTTCAGAGATGCTGGCAACTAAGCTTTGAACATTTAATACTTCAGGCATAACTGTGTTTGATAGAACTGATTGAACAACAACTACTGGATCCTGTGTGCCCTTAAGCTTTTTATCCCTTTGTCTGCCTGCCATTACTGGTGAAGATGTTTTGGCAGAAATGCCAAGAAACTTATCCATATACCAATTATGGTAAGGTGAATATGTGAAGAAAAAAGTTTTACAAAGAATTAGGTGTCTAAAAAGTGAAGGTGTGTAAGTGGGAGAAAAAAAGGAAGAAAGGAAGGAGGAAGACTAGTGGCCCCTGTTGGTGTGATTATAACATATAGGTGCTTGTAGATGCACCACTTCTGATGTGGTGGGCTGTGTGTTATGGTGCCCAGATATGCTTGAGTGAGTGGAGATTACCAATACTAGTGAGGAATTGTGAAAAAAAATATTGAAAAAAAGAAAGAAAGAACAGGGAAAAATTGGTGGCCCCTATTAATGTGATTACAACGAATAGGTGCTATAGATAAACCAAATCTTGGTGTGATGGGCTATGTGTTGTGGTGCCCAGATATACTTAGGTGAGTGGGAATTACCAATACTGGTATGTAATTCTAAAAAAAAGTAGTTAGGTTGGCTTCCTGCCAAGAAAATGAAAATAAAAAAAATAAAAAAAATTATTATCTTTTTCCAATGCGTGAGCAAGTAGACTTCCCAGCATGATTTCAGTGCTCAGTGTATAGATAGGCAACTGTTTTGCCAGTAGTTCCAGAAGGGCTAAGAAGGCTTAATGCTTAAATTAGCCCTATAAATTATCCATTTATTCAGTTGCCATTTTAAATTATAGTGGCCTAATACTTTCAATCGCTGAGTCAAGATGGCTAAAAAAGTTATGACAGTTATAAAACAATAAGACTTATCCTGAATGCTAGGAGCACAGAATACCTGTGATCTTATTATAATTTTATACTCTTATATTCAATACATGTAGAAAATAATACTACAAAGAATTGCGAGATGAGCTAGCGGAAGGGACTATTGTCCAAATCTGACCATAGAGTTGCTTCCTTACAATTAAATGCCATTTAACCTGCGATAACCTGAGACTTTCAACCTCTGGGTAGTAACAATTGTTAAAAAACATTAAATATCAACCCATAGAACTAGTCCCAGATATATATGCAAAAGATTTTAGAATTTCAGAGGGGGGGGAGGGAAAATTTGCTATTGATTGTTTTAAGCAGGGGAAGAGAAATACAGAGAATATCAGATTAACGCCTAGATTTAGAGTTCTGCGTTAGCCGTCCAAAGCTGCGTTAAGGGGTCCTAACGCTGGTTTTGCCCGCCCGCTGGTATTTTGAGTCAGTCAGGAAAGGGTCTAACGCTCACTTTCCAGCTGCAACTTTTCCATACCGCAGATCCCCTTACGCCAATTGCATATCCTATCTTTTCAATGGGATCTTTCTAACGCTGGTATTTAGAGTCTTGGCTGAAGTGAGCATTAGACCCTCTACCGACAAGACTCCAGCCGCAGAAAAAAGTCAGGAGTTAAGAGCTTTATGGGCTAACGCCGGTTCATAAAGCTCTTAACTACTGTGCTCTAAAGCAAGGGTCGCCAACCTTTCAGACCTCAGGGACCACTAAACTCACAATTTTTAATCCCGTGGACCACTAACATTATTTTTTTTAAAAGGTACAAACCTCTATAATATGTGCATGTATGTATGTATGTGATGTAAGTCGATCTGAAGGAATTAGGAAAACTACTACAAAGAGACAGGTAAAGGGAAGAAAATAAATGAAATATGAGATTTTTTTTTAAAGATTTTTTTTATATATATACTTTAATTCCACTATTTCAAGCCAAGACTATACCAACCTCTGCTGGCTTTATTAGAATGGAAGCATCTTCCTCTGAGCAGCCCACCGGGCAGGAGGAGTTAAAAATACAATCTAGCTACGCAAGTTGTGCAGTACTACGCAACGTGCGTAGGGAGATTGTAATTTAACTGCTCCTCCATCGGTTTTCACTGATGTCCAGCCAGGGGGTGACACCATCAGAGGAGATTAATTCCTGCTTGATGGTGTCAAGGACCACCAACATCTTCTCGTGGACCACCAGTGGTCCATGGACCACTGGTTGGTGACCGCTGCTCTAAAGTACACTAACACCCATAAACTACCTATGTACCCCTAAACCGAGGTTCCCCCACATCGCTGCCACTATAATTACATTTTTTAACCCCTAATCTGCCGACCGCACACCGCCGCAACCTACATTATCCTTATGTACCCCTAATCTGCTGCCCCTAACATCGCCGACACCTACATAATATTTATTAACCCCTAATCTGCCCCCCCCAACGTCGCCGCTACCTTACCTACACTTATTAACCCCTAATCTACCGACTGGACCTTGCCGCCACTATAATAAATGTATTAACCCCTAAACCGCCGCACTCCCGCCTCAAAAACCCTATAATAAATATTATTAACCCCTAATCTGCCCTCCCTAACATCGCCGACACCTAACTTCAAGTATTAACCCCTAATCTGCCGACCGGACCTCACCGCTACTCTAATAAATGTATTAACCCCTAAAGCTAAGTCTAACCCTAACCCTAACACCCCCCTAAGTTAAATATAATTTAAATCTAACAAAATAAAATAAATCTTATTAAATAAATTAATCCTATTTAAAGGTAAACACTTACCTGTAAAATAAACCCTAATATAGCTACAATATAACTAATAATTATATTGTATCTATTTTAGGATTTATATTTATTTTACAGGCAACTTTGTATTTATTTTAACTAGGTACAATAGCTATTAAATAGTTAATAACTATTTAATAGCTACCTAGTTAAAATAATTACAAAATTACCTGTAAAATAAATCCTAACCTAAGTTACAATTAAACCTAACACTACACTATCAATAAATTAATTAAATAAACTACCTACAATTACCTACAATTAAAACAACTAAACTAAATTACAAAAAAACCCCCACTAAATTACAAAAAATAAAAAAGAGTACAAGAATTTTAAACTAATTACACCTATTCTAAGCCCCCTAAAAAAATAACAAAGCCCCCCAAAATAAAAAAATGCCCTACCCTATTCTAAAATAAAAAGTAAACAGCTCTTTTGCCTTACCAGCCCTTAAAAGGGCCTTTTGCGGGGCATGCCCCAAAGTAAACAGCTCTTTTGCTTTTTAAAAAAACATACAATACCCCCCCCCCCAACATTACAACCCACCACCCACATACCCCTAATCTAACCCAAACCCCCCTTAAATAAACCTAACACTAAGCCCCTGAGGATCTCCCTACCTTATCTTCACCACGCCGGGTATCACCGATCCGTCCAGAAGAGGGTCCGAAGTCTTCATCCTATCCGGCAAGAAGAGGTCCAGAAGAGGCTCCGAAGTCTTCATCCTATCCGGCAAGAAGAGGACATCCGGACCGGCAGACATCTTCATCCAGGCAGCGTCTTCTATCTTCATCCATCCAGGGTGGAGCGGGACCATCTTGAAGCAGCCGACGCGGATCCATCCTCTTCTTCCGGCGACTCCCGACGAATGAAGGTTCCTTTAAGGGACGTCATCCAAGATGGCGTCCCTCGAATTCCGATTGGCTGATAGGATTCTATCAGCCAATCGGAATTAAGGTAGGAAAAATCTGATTGGCTGATTGAATCAGCCAATCAGATTCAAGTTCAATCCGATTGGCTGATCCAATCAGCCAATCAGATTGAGCTCACATTCTATTGGCTGTTCCGATCAGCCAATAGAATGCGAGCTCAATCTAATTGGCTGATTAGGGGTTAATAATAAAATGCAGGGGTCAGCGATAGCGGGGGCGGCAGATTAGGGGTTAATAAGTGTAAGGTTAGGGGTGTTTAGACTCGAGGTACATGTTAGGGTGTTAGGTGCAGACTTAGAAACTGTTTCCCCATAGGAAACAATGGGGCTGCGTTAGGAGCTGAACGCTGCTTTTTTGCAGGTGTTAGGTTTTTTTTCAGCTCAAACTGCCCCATTGTTTCCTATGGGGGAATCGTGCACGAGCACGTTTTTGAAGCTGGCCGGGTCCGTAAGCAACGCTGGTATTGAGAGTTGAAGTGGCGGTAAATTATGCTCTACGCTCCCTTTTTGGAGCCTAACGCAGCCCTTCAGAGAACTCTCAATACCAGCGTTATTTAAAAGGTGCAGGGGGAAAAAAATACGCGTAGCTAATGCACCCCTTCTAACGCAAAACTCTAAATCTAGCCGTAAGTGTTTTAAATATTCCTGAGGTAACGTTTGCCCCCTTTTACCCTTTTTCTTTTATCTTTTCCTACCCCACCACTCATAGCTATCATACCCCCCGTAACAACTCAGAAATATTTATAAACAAATATATACCATTAGCATCTAGGGGGTTAGCCAGTAATTATTGCTGTGGAAATGTTTTGCCCTTCTTGCAGGTGTTAGTTACTGCAATTAATTGTAGGCCTAGGAGTTATTGCCTATACCCCAGTTGAATGCTACCTTATAACTTTTAAATAACACTAAACAGAGTGAAGAAAAAGTTCCATTTGCATGATCAAGTGAAGTAGCCAGGTTCCAAATATCTAGGAAACAATATAGCAGCAGAGAAGCCACGTATTAACTTATTTCTCTTTTCCAAAGTCAGTAATTCTTTATAGTCTCTTAAACCCCATCTATGCTAGCAATTCACCAGTGACAGTCCTTCTCTTTTCCTTTTCTTCTTTTCTCTTCACCTCCTTCCCTTTTCTTTTTAATAGCCCCCTTCAAATGAGAAAACAATATCCTCTTTCTGTTGTGTAATGCCCCTTTCGATAGGCCTCCGAATCAGCCTCAATTGTACTTTTAAAGTTCCATTTTTAAAGATCCTATTATAGGGTCCAGCAGACATTTAAGAGAAAACATGCTAGGAAAGCAGTTCTGAATAACTCACCCCCTCTTGCGCATCTGCCCGCCCGCCAGGATCTTCGCCAAGGTATAGATCCCTGTAGAGTGACTCAAGCCGTAATGAGAGCCGCCTTCAAACCTTCCGCTACTCAGCTCAGTTCGTGACTCCAGCCTCAGCTCCCCTCTCGCAGCAGCGGTAGGAGGGGAGAGAGGAGCGCCACACCAGGCACCAACAACAACGAGGAGAACGGACTCCACACCCGGTCCTCAATCCAAAGCCGAACCCGACTCCCTAAAATAAAAGTAAACAGCTCTTTTGCCTTACCAGCCCTTAAAAGGGCCTTTTGCGGGGCATGCCCCAAAGTAAACAGCTCTTTTGCTTTTTAAAAAAACATACAATACCCCCCCAACATTACAACCCACCACCCACATACCCCTAATCTAACCCAAACCCCCCTTAAATAAACCTAACACTAAGCCCCTGAAGATCTCCCTACCTTATCTTCACCACGCCGGGTATCACCGATCCGTCCAGAAGAGGGTCCGAAGTCTTCATCCTATCCGGCAAGAAGAGGTCCAGAAGAGGCTCCGAAGTCTTCATCCTATCCGGCAAGAAGAGGACATCCGCAGACATCTTCATCCAGGCGGCGTCTTCTATCTTCATCCATCCAGGGCGGAGCGGGACCATCTTGAAGCAGCCGACGCGGATCCATCCTCTTCTTCCGGGACTCCCGACGAATGAAGGTTCCTTTAAGGGACGTCATCCAAGATGGCGTCCCTCGAATTCCGATTGGCTGATAGGATTCTATCAGCCAATCGGAATTAAGGTAGGAAAAATCTGATTGGCTGATTGAATCAGCCAATCAGATTCAAGTTCAATCCGATTGGCTGATCCAATCAGCCAATCAGATTGAGCTTGCATTCTATTGGCTTTTCCGATCAGCCAATAGAATGCGAGCTCAATCTAATTGGCTGATTAGGGGTTAATAATAAAATAAAAAGACAAAAGTTCGGAGCTGCAGTTAAAACTGGGTGAATTTATTCAATCATAAGATCGGTTACAAGTGTAGCAATATTTCATGCCCCTAGTAAACACAGCTTACGCGTTTCGGCAATACGCCGTACTCATAGCTTGCTATCCACACTCTAACTAAAGGGCCTTTCAAGAGGGGTAAAAACATCTGATTGGTCAAGGGGTCATGCTTCAATTAACTAATACATTGCTGGATTCAAATTAACCTCTGGTATACTGAGCTTATTAGCTCCACTATCTATACATAGTTTAGTAAATACTACACAAGTACTTCGATATAGTAACACAATACATTGTCTGGAACATAATTAAAAAATAATAATTAAAAAATAAGAAAACAACAAATAAAAAGAAAGAAAAGATCAAGAAAGGGATAAAAAAGAAAGAAAAAAGAGAGAAAAGAGAAGAAAGAGGAAAAGTGAAAGTGTTAAACTTCACATACAAAAATTTCTTAACTGCTATTCTCATCCTATAATCATTTACAAAAGCAGCTCTTTCAAGGAACAAACTCACTGTCCAATGTTTTAAACCTTGATTGTACTGTGAATAGAGTTAGAAAAAAGTGTGACCTTAACATCCTATTTGACTCTACTATTTGATTAATCTTTTTAGGTACAATGGATTAAGGTACGGTTTGTCTTTAATTACCCTGTTTTGGCTAACAATCACCATTTACAAAAAGCCTGCACCAAACTATTCTCTTACAGACTGTATAAACGAATAGTGTGGATCAACGCTATCCCTTGCTTAACTATCCTCCTATAATGTTCATTAAATTCTTTAATGATTTGTTTGTATCTACATATTTTCGCTGACAGAGTACCCCAAAAGTTTAATTTGGATGTACCCCTGTTCGCGAAATAGTGAATTGGGACTATATTTTCTGCTTGACATTTTGTGTTTGGATTGGTCACATCTGTGGTGTTAATTCCCAAATGTGTACCAAAATACCACTAGTTCCAAAAATTTATTAGGTCATAAGAGGAATTTAGACCTTTTGGATACCTCGTTTGTAAATGGAAAATCCAAAAAATGTCCCTTTTTGCTAGAGCATGGTCCTTGTCTCCCCCTCTTGGTTTAGTATTAACTATTTCTATAATTGTCCACTTAAAGCTCTTTGCTTGTATGTTGTGGACCAAATTGAAATGTTGTACCATGGGGGTGGTCAAGACACCATCCCTAATGTCCAAGAGATGTTCCCTGATACGCGTACGTGTTTCTCTGGATGTCATCCCTACATATTGTAGGTGACAATCACCACAACCCGCTAGATAAATAGTATACCTACATCTGCAGTTCATACATCTGTCATGATGGTAGGTTTTTTGTGTTACCTCACTTATGAAACCCTTTCCTATTGTGACATACTCACAGGCTTTGCAAGAATGGTTGTTGCAGCGGAACATGCCTTTAAAGCGAAGCCAAGAACTTGGTTCGCCTATTTTCTGTGATTTAAGCTGTGTCGGTGCCAACATGTTCCCCAGGGAAACTCCTTTCCTGAAGGAACATTTGCAACCTCTCCTTACTGTTTCAACTAAGGCATCATCAGCCGCTAGTAATCTGAAATTCTTCTGTACTATGTGGCAGATTTTGTGATACCGCACACTATAGTCTGTAGTGAAAAAAATCCCTCTATTACTAGTTCTATTGGATTCTGATTTCTCCAATAGGGTATGTCTTTCAATGGCTTCTACTTCCTGTCTCATCTTTGTGACCACAGGATGTTTATAGCCCCTACTGAGTAGGCGTTCTGTTAGTTGGTCAGCCTGTATCTCATACTGTAAAGGATCACTGCAGTTCCTCTTTAATCTCGAGAACTGCCCCTTCGCCACTGATTTGAAAACTTGTTTCGGATGACTGCTCCTGGCATGGAGAAGAGTGTTGCCAGTTATAGGTTTCCTGTATACCACTGTCTGAATCCCAACATTGGGTATACCAATCAGTGTCAAATCCAAAAAATTTATTTTGGAAATCTTGAGCTCAAATGTGAACTCTAATCCAAAATCATTGGTATTCAGCCAAGCAGCAAACTCTTTAGCCAAATTCGCCGGGCCCCTCCACACCAGGAGCAAGTCATCTATATAACGTTTGTAAAAACGTATATATTGTTGATAAGGGTTTTCACCCCATAGATGCGGGACAGCTCCCACCACCCCATATAGAGGTTGGCAAAAGAGGGCACAAATTTTGCGCCCATCGCTGTCCTGCATCTCTGGAGGTAAAAAACTCCCTCAAAAGAAAAATAATTGTGTGTCAAGAGATACCTAAGTATCCTAAGAATATAATTAACATACTCTTCAGTGAAATTAGTGCTCCTACGCAAAAAGAATTCTATAGCCTGCAATCCCCTGTCATGGGGTATTGAAGTATAGAGCGCTCTGACATCTATAGTTAACCAGATATCCATTTCCGTCCAGTCCAAATCTTTCATAAGGTTCAAAACGTGAGTGGTGTCCAGAATGTAACTAGTGAGACTCCCCACTAGTGGTTGCAGGATACTATCCAGCCACTGTGAAGTCCTTTCAAGTAATGATCCTATCCCGCTGACAATGGGTCTACCCATTACTCCCTCCAAGGATTTGTGTACCTTGGGCAGGTGGTTAACAATAGGCATCACAGGGTTGTCTACCAGGAGGAAGTCACAGGTAGACTCATCTAGAATACCCAGATCTTTGCCATCATCCAGGATTTGTGCCAAATCCTTCTTAAACCTAATGGTGGGATCTCCACCCAATTTCTGATAGAAATTCTCATTAGCCAGCTGTCTTTCTGCATCGGCAATGAACTGCGTCCTAGACATAACTACAACCGAACCACCCTTATCAGCATTTCTAATAATCAAATCTGGGTTTTTTTGTAATCTCTTCAAAACCTTTCTTTCTTTAGCATTCAAATTATGCTGCGCTGATTGGGTGGTCCGGTGTAGCGATGTCAACTCTTTTCCCACTCTTGCCTGAAAAGTCTCCAAAATACTTCCCCTATATTGAATATGGTAAAATTTGGAGCTTTCTTTGAATCTTGGGATATTGGCAGTTGCAGTATGCTTCTCTACCAATCCCTCTTGCCACAAATCTTCCAATGAGGCCAAATCACAAGCCTCATTGAAAGTGAGTACATTGGTATCCAACTGGTTATGGTTGTCTAACCTGTTCGTTTGGTCCATATCTTCAATTTGTTCATTGAAAAATAATTTTTTCAAAGTGAGTCCCCTAATGAGTTTATTCAAATCTATGAGTGTATTAAAGAGATTAAATTTCTGTGTGGGCACAAAGCCCAAACCTAAATTCAAAACTCTTATTTCACTATCAGTAAGTGTATAATCTGACAAATTGATGACATTGTGATTCATTGGTATTTGTTTCTGTATCTTCCTCTTCTGGTTGAATATCTGATCTGGCCTGGATGCCCTTCTGGTCCCCCTCTTCCCCGTCCCCCCCCTTCTGGTTTGGTATGAGGAAGGGAAAAAACCTGTTCTAGACCTAGTTTTTCTTCCTGATTGAAATTGGAGGTGTCTCTCTGACTATCCAATTCAGTACTAATTGAAGAGTATTTGGAACCCCCTGGCTTTTGTTGTGGCTTTTTGAGAATAGGTTGAATCTCCCTACTCTTAGCCTTGGATCTTGCTCCTGGCTCCTCTGTCACCATCGGAGTCACCAGGCAGGCGCTTTAATACTTTAATACACTCATAGACTTGAATAAACTCATTAGGGGACTTACTTTGAAAAAAAATATTTTTCAATGAACAAATTGAAGATATGGACCAAACGAACAGGTTAGACAACCATAACCAGTTGGATACCAATGTACTCACTTTCAATGAGGCTTATGATTTGGCCTCATTGGAAGATTTGTGGCAAGAGGGATTGGTAGAGAAGCATACTGCAACTGCCAATATCCCAAGATTCAAAGAAAGCTCCAAATTGTACCCTATTCAATATAGGGGAAGTATTTTGGAGACTTTTCAGGCAAGAGTGGAAAAAGAGTTGACATCGCTACACCGGACCACCCAATCAGCGCAGCATAATTTGAATGCTAAAGAAAGAAGGGTTTTGAAGAGATTACAAAAAAAAAACAGATTTGGTTATTAGAAATGCTGATAAGGGTGGTTCGGTTGTAGTTATGTCTAGGATGCAGTTCATTGCCGAAGCAGAAAGACAGCTGGCTAATGAGAATTTCTATCAAAAATTGGGTGGAGATCCCACCATTAGGTTTAAGAAGGATTTGGCACAAATCCTGGATGATGGCAAAGATCTGGGTATTCTGGATAAGTCTACCTGTGACTTCCTCCTAGTAGACAACCCTGTGATGCCTATTTTTAACCACCTGCCCAAGGTACACAAGTCCTTGGAGGGAGTCATGGGTAGACCCATTGTCAGCGGGATAGGATCATTACTTGAAAGGACTTCACAGTGGCTGGATAGTATCCTGCAACCACTAGTGGGGAGTCTCACTAGTTACATTCAGGACACCACTCACGTTTTGAACCTTATGAAAGATTTGGACTGGACGGAAACGGATATCTGGCTAACTATAGACGTCAGAGCGCTCTATACTTCAATGCCCCATGACAGGGGATTGCAGGCTATAGAATTCTTTTTGCGTAGGAGCACTAATTTCACTGAAGAGTATGTTAATTATATTCTTAGGATACTTAGGTATCTCTTGACACACAATTATTTTTCTTTTGAGGGAGTTTTTTACCTCCAGAGATGCGGGACAGCGATGGGCGCAAAATTTGCGCCCTCTTTTGCCAACCTCTATATGGGGTGGTGGGAGCTGTCCCGCATCTATGGGGGTGAAAACCCTTATCAACAATATATACGTTTTTACAAACGTTATATAGATGACTTGCTCCTGGTGTGGAGGGGCCCGGCGAATTTGGCTAAAGAGTTTGCTGCTTGGCTGAATACCAATGATTTTGGATTAGAGTTCACATTTGAGCTCAAGATTTCCAAAATAAATTTTTTGGATTTGACACTGATTGGTATACCCAATGTTGGGATTCAGACAGTGGTATACAGGAAACCTATAACTGGCAACACTCTTCTCCATGCCAGGAGCAGTCATCCGAAACAAGTTTTCAAATCAGTGGCGAAGGGGCAGTTCTCGAGATTAAAGAGGAACTGCAGTGATCCTTTACAGTATGAGATACAGGCTGACCAACTAACAGAACGCCTACTCAGTAGGGGCTATAAACATCCTGTGGTCACAAAGATGAGACAGGAAGTAGAAGCCATTGAAAGACATACCCTATTGGAGAAATCAGAATCCAATAGAACTAGTAATAGAGGGATTTTTTTCACTACAGACTATAGTGTGCGGTATCACAAAATCTGCCACATAGTACAGAAGAATTTCAGATTACTAGCGGCTGATGATGCCTTAGTTGAAACAGTAAGGAGAGGTTGCAAATGTTCCTTCAGGAAAGGAGTTTCCCTGGGGAACATGTTGGCACCGACACAGCTTAAATCACAGAAAATAGGCGAACCAAGCTCTTGGCTTCGCTTTAAAGGCATGTTCCGCTGCAACAACCACTCTTGCAAAGCCTGTGAGTATGTCGCAATAGGAGAGGGTTTCATAAGTGAGGTAACACAAAAAACCTACCATCATGACAGATGTATGAACTGCAGATGTAGGTATACTATTTATCTAGCGGGTTGTGGTGATTGTCACCTACAATATGTAGGGATGACATCCAGAGAAACACGTACGCGTATCAGGGAACATCTCTTGGACATTAGGGATGGTGTCTTGACCACCCCCATGGTACAACATTTCAATTTGGTCCACAACAAACAAGCAAAGAGCTTTAAGTGGACAATTATAGAAATAGTTAATACTAAACCAAGAGGGGGAGACAGGGACCATGCTCTAGCAAAAAGGGAAATTTTTTGGATTTTCCATTTACAAACGAGGTATCCAAAAGGTCTAAATTCCTCTTATGACCTAATAAATTTTTGGAACTAGTGGTATTTTGGTACACATTTGGGAATTAACACCACAGATGTGACCAATCCAAACAAAAGAGCTGCTTTTGTAAATGATTATAGGATGAGAATAGCAGTTAAGAAATTTTTGTATGTGAAGTTTAACACTTTCACTTTTCCTCTTTCTTCTCTTTTCTCTCTTTTTTCTTTCTTTTTTTCTCCCTTTCTTGATCTTTTCTTTCTTTTTATTTGTTGTTTTCTTATTTTTTAATTGTTATTTTTTAATTATGTTCCAGACAATGTATTGTGTTACTATATCGAAGTACTTGTGTAGTATTTACTAAACTATGTATAGATAGTGGAGCTAATAAGCTCAGTATACCAGAGGTTAATTTGAATCCAGAAATGTATTAGTTAATTGAAGCATGACCCCTTGACCAATCAGATATTTTTACCCCTCTTAAAAGGCCCTTTAGTAAGAGTGTGGATAGCAAGCTATGAGTACGGCGTATTGCCGAAATGCGTAAGCTGTGTTTACTAGGGGCATGAAATATTGCTACACTTGTAACCGATCTTATGATTGAATAAATTCACCCAGTTTTAACTGCAGCTCTGAACTTTTGTCTTTTTGTTCCTGTTTGAGCCTAATCAGTGGAGCTTGAGCAGTTAGTGGATTCCTGGAGGTCTCAGCTAATAAGGAGGTGATTGACCATTGCCAACTTACCTTTTCCCCGTCTTCGTTATCCTGGTATCCTGGTATACACTCCCCCTCAGAAGCCGGCCACGACGTCTGACGTCATCCTTCGGAACCCCGGAGTGAGCGTGTGTGACGGACGCTCTTGCTGCACGCTGCAGCTTCCAGCTTGTGTGAACAAGTTCCAAGCTGACGGTTGGCGATACACTGAAAACCTAGGAGAGAGGTCTCCCAAATGGTTCATCTCACGGAGGGCAGAATAAAATGAGGCCGTGAAGAGAGGGTAAGTCCGTAGTGGCTAATAAGGAGAGACTGTGATTTCGGGGATAAATAGGAATTGTGCAATTACAATAAGCAGTGCTGTCGGCACATTATCTTGTGAGTCTTTTCACTTCTGGAAGATTACGTTTGTGAGATACAAGGGTCTCCCCTTCACAGGGGTTATTTCATGTTTAATAATAAAATGCAGGGGTCAGCGATAGCGGGGGCGGCAGATTAGGGGTTAATAAGTGTAAGGTTAGGGGTGTTTAGACTCGGAGTACATGTTAGGGTGTTAGGTGCAGACTGTTTCCCCATAGGAAAAAATGAGGCTGCTATCATACCCCCCGTAACAACTCAGAAATATTTATAAACAAATATATACCATTAGCATCTAGGGCAGTGCTTTCCAAACTGTGTGTCGGGACACATTAGTGTGTCGGCAGCAGTGTGTAGGTGTGTCCCTGCTTCAGCACAAATTTTTTTTAAATTAAATTTTTTTCAACAATTTATTTTGGTTTCTGACTTTTCGCCTGCCTGCTATGCATATCATGTGGTCGACACGCGATTGATACCTAGTGGGTCACAGATCATCTTAACCTATTGGCGCAGCTCAGTGGGAACTGAAACTATTCCCATTGGCGGCACATTGGCTCGTGACTGCACGTGTAGTCAGTGAGTGGGACAGCAGTGTGTTTGCAGCGTGGGCAGTAGTCAGTCAGACTCGCAGAGCTCTGAGGGCGGCAGGTTAAACGCTGGGCTAAAGTCAGAAGTCAAAGTGGGGGTTTTTTGCAGCTAGCTCCCAGTAGTGCATTGCTGCTCCTGCTCTTGATATATGGATAGGAAGGGGAAGCTTAAAAATGCTTGATGATGAAATGCGAGTGTCTTTATCTAATATTCCACCAAATATTTAGAAATTGTGTTCATCCCATCAACCTCATACATCCCATTAAAATATTAAGTAGCTATTGGTGTTATAAAAAAAAATGAATTCTTGCACATAATTACATACTGTTACTTGTAAATACATTTCGTTATTATATCATTTATGTTTGTGTCTGTATCTCTTAAAAACAAGTTAGTTTAACCTCCTGTTTGCTGATACAACTGAATTACTGTGTCGCAAAATGATGTAGGTCTAAAAAGTGTGTCACCAACATGAAAAGTTTGGAAAGCTCTGATCTAGGGGGTTAGCCAGTAATTATTGCTGTGGAAAATGTTTGCCCTTCTTGCAGGTGTTAGTTACTGCAATTAATTGTAGGCCTAGGAGTTATTGCCTATACCCCAGTTGAATGCTACCTTATAACTTTTAAATAACACTAAACAGAGTGAAGAAAAAGTTCCATTTGCATGATCAAGTGAATCATTAACAGTATCAATTTTGCAACTGTTCTTCCTAAAACATACACATTTCAAGAGTAACAACCAGGCCAGTTAAAAATGACCACATTGTAACTATTTTATCAGAATAAGATTCATTGCTAGCACAGTAGCCAGGTTCCAAATATCTAGGAAACAATATAGCAGCAGAGAAGCCACGTATTAACTTATTTCTCTTTTCCAAAGTCAATAATTCTTTATAGTCTCTTAAACCCCATCTATGCTAGCAATTCACCAGTGACAGTCCTTCTCTTTTCCTTTTCTTCTTTTCTCTTCACCTCCTTCCCTTTTCTTTTTAATAGCCCCCTTCAAATGAGAAAACAATATCCTCTTTCTGTTGTGTAATGCCCCTTTCGATAGGCCTCAGAATCAGCCTCAATTGTACTTTTAAAGTTCCATTTTTAAAGATCCTATTATAGGGTCCAGCAGACATTTAAGAGAAAACATGCTAGGAAAGCAGTTCTGAATAACTCACCCCCTCTTGCGCTTCTGCCCGCCCGCCAGGATCTTCTCAAGCCGTAATGAGAGCCACCTTCAAACCTTCCGCTACTCAGCTCCATTCGTGACTCCAGCCTCAGCTCCCCTCTCGCAGCAGCGGTGGGAGGGGAGAGAGGAGCGCCACACCAGGCACCAACAACAACGAGGAGAACGGACTCCACACCCGGTCCTCAATCCAAAGCCGAACCCGACTCCCTCCCATGCAGCACCGGTGGGGGAGGTAGTGGGGCAAACACCGGGCAACGGGAACAGCAGACCAACAGTGGGGGAGTCTTCAGCGGCACAGCAGGTAAGATTATGGGAGTACGATACAAGCTTAGTCCCCGGGGTTGGCCTGGCAGGGAGAGCAGGCACGGGGGGGGGGGAAGGGTTAGTAGCCGTGCAGAAAGCAAAACTCCTCCGGGAAGGGGAGAAAAGAAAGAAATGTCTTAGGGCTGAGATCAAGGTGGTGTACCACACCCCTATCAAAACCAGGTGAATTAGTTAATACAGGCAATGTAGGCTCAAGGCATATGCCAGTGGGTTGGTAATCCACTGGGTAGGGTTCCTGAGACGTTTTTACCAACTGTCCCAAAAAGCAGCCCCAGAAACTGGGGCAAGGCGCGGGGGTATCCACCGCCAAGGATTGCAGGACTGGAGCTGTGAGCTCAGCAACACCTGTCTGACTCCTCCTCCACCGGAACCTCTCCAGACTAGAGAAAACATTTTTAAACAACTTTCCAATTTACTTCTATTATCAAATTTGCTTCATTCTCTTGGTATGCTTTTTTTGAAGAAGCAGCAATGCATTACTGGGAGCTAGTTAACACATTGGGTGAGCCAATAACATGAGGCATGTAAGTGCAGCCACCAATTAGCAGCTCTTGAGCCTATCTAGATATCCTTTTCAGCAAAGAATACCAAGAGAACAAAACAAATTAAATAATAAAAGTAATCTAGAAAGCTGTTTAAAATCACATTTTCTATCTGAATGATGATTGAAAAAAATTGGCTTTCAGGTCCGTTTAAGTTCCTAATCATACATTAAAAAGTACAGAGATTCATAACTTAAACTTAAAAGAATATATTATTTTATTATAATATGATTTAATATAATATTATATTATATATTATATTATATCATGTAATCTTATATTATTAAATACTAAGGGATAGGGAGTTTAAAGGGACAGTCTACCATAGAATTGTTATTGTTTTAAAAGATAGATAATCCCTTTATTACCCATTCCCCAGTTTTGCATAACCAACACAGTTATAGTAATATACTTTTTACCTCTGTGATTACCTTGTATATAGGAACCTTCTTCCAGCCCCCTGATCACATGACTGTGACTGTTTTATTATCTATTGTCTTAAATTTAGCATTGTTTTGTGCTAAATCTTAAATAACCCCATGTGCCTGAACACAGTGTTATCTATATGGCCCATGTGTACTTTCTGTCTCTTTGTTTTGAAAAGAGATTTAAAAAGCATGTGATAAGAGGCAGCCATCAAAGGCTTAGAAATTAGCATATGAGCCTACCTATGTTTAGTTTAAACTAAGAATATCAAGAGTAAAAAGCAAATTTGATGATAAAAGTAAATTGTAAAGTTGATTAAAATTAAAAGTCCTATCTGAATAATGAAAGTTTAATTTATACTAGACTGTCCCTTTAAATGTGGAATTTCCATGTTTTTTAACATAGGAATAGGAACTTCTTCTAGATTGTAGGTTCAACTGGAAATAGGGCCCTCAATCCCTCCTGTATTTGTTTGTCAAATTTTGTCTTGTCTCTTACAAGTATTGTATCATTGTTTTACTTATATCAATTGTACCAATAGACAGTGCTGCGGAATATGTTGGTGCTTTATAAATAAAGACTAATAATAAATAATTATAATAACGTAAACTCTTGTATTAATGTATTTATTTTGCCTTTGGATTTCCTAGGTTTTTTATTGTATGTATGTATATACAGTATATATATATATATATATATATATATATATATATATATATATATATATATATATATATATATATATATATATATATATATTTGTGCTCATAAGTTTACATACCCTGGCAGAATTTATGATTTCTTGGCCATTTTTCAGAGAATATGAATGATAACACAAAAACTTTTCTTTCACTCATAGTTAGTTTTTGGCTGAAGCCATTTATTATCAATCAACTGTGTTTACTCTTTTTAAATCAGAATGACAACAGAAACTACCCAAATGACCCTAATCAAAAGTTTACATACCCTGGTGATTTTGGCCTGATAACATGCACATAAGTTGACACAAAGGGGTTTGAATGGCTATTAAAGGTAACCATCCTCACCTGTGATCTGTTTTCTTGTAATTAGTGTGTGTGTATAAAAGGTCAATGAGTTTCTGGACTCCTGACAGACCCTTGTATCTTTCATCCAGTGCTTCACTGACAATTCTGGATTCTGAGTCATGGTGAAAGAAAAAGAATTGTCAAAGGATCTGTGGGAAAAAGGTAGTTGAACTGTATAAAACAGGAAAGGGATATAAAAAAATATCCAAGGAATTGAGAATGCAAATCAGCAGTGTTCAAACTCTAATCAAGAAGTGGTAAATGAGGTGTTCTGTTTGATAACATACTGCATTCTTCTTGCCATCAATTCTGACCAAATTTCCTGTGCCTTTGTAGCTCACTTATCCCCAAAACATCAGTGATCCACCTCCGTGTTTCACAGTAGGAATGGTGTACCTTTCAACATAGGCCTTGTTGACTCCTCTCGAAATGTAGCGTTTATGGTTGTGGCCAAAAAGCTCAATTTTGGTCTCATCACTCCAAATGACTTTGTGCCAGAAGGTTTGAGGCTTGTCTCTGTGCTGTTTGGTGTATTGTAAGCAGGATACTTTGTGGCATTTGCGTAGTAATGGCTTTCTTCTGGCAAATCGACCATGCAGACCATCTTTCTTCAAGTGCCTCCTTATTGTGCATCTTGTAACAGCCACATCACATGTCCTGTATTTCACCTGAAGTTATTTGTGGGTTTGTCTTTGCATCCCGAGCAATTTTCCTGGCAGTTGTGGTTGAAATTTTAGTTGGTCTACCTGACCGTGGTTTGGTTTCAACAGAACCCCTCATTTTCCACTTTTTGATTAGAGTTTAAACACTGCTGATTTGCATTCTCAATGCCTTGGATATCTTTTTATATCCCTTTCCTGTTTTATACAGTTTAACTACCTTTTCCCGCAGATCCTTTGACAATTCTTTTGCTTTCCCCATGACTCAGAATCCAGAATCGTCAGTGCAGCACTGGATGAAAGATGCAAGGGTCCGTAAGGAGTCCAGAAACTCATTGACCTTTTATACACACACACTAATTACAAGCAAACAGATCACAGGTGAGGATGGTTACCTTTAATAGCTATTCAAACCCCTTTGTGTCAACTTGTGTGCATGTTATCAGGCCAAAATCACCAGGGTGTGTAAACTTTTGATCAGGGTCATTTGGGTAGTTTCTGTTGTCATTATGATTTAAAAAGAGTAAACACAGTTAATTGATAATAAATGGCTTCAGCCAAACACTAGCCATGAGTGAAAGAAAAGTTTTTGTGTTATCATTCATAGTCTCTGAAAAATGGCCAAGAAATCATAAATTCTGCCAGGGTATGTAAA
Organism: Bombina bombina; assembly: GCF_027579735.1. Taxonomy (NCBI): domain Eukaryota; kingdom Metazoa; phylum Chordata; class Amphibia; order Anura; family Bombinatoridae; genus Bombina; species Bombina bombina. The sequence continues at coordinate 598,683,102 of NC_069500.1, forward strand.
CTTATGAGCACAACTGTATATGCATGTTTGTGTGCATGACGCTTATGTCATGTGCCTTTGTATGTAATGCTTGTTTATGGTGATTGTGTAGTGTATGTGTGTGTCTAGGTAGTAGTTTGTGTGTAGTGTTTTGTTTGTGAAGGGTGTGTTGTATTTGTGGTGAGTGTTTGTATAAGACAAGTAGAGTGCGTTGTGATGTGTGTGTGTGTTTGAGGATGTGTGTGTGTTTGTGTTTCATGTGTACTGTTTGTTTTGTGTGTTGTTTGAATCAGTAGTGTTTTCTTGTATGGTGTGTGTGTGGCATATGCATAAATGTAGCCACCAAGCAGCAAGCACTAGCCAGGGTGCTGAACCAAAAATCGGCCATCTCGTAAGCTTTACATTCATGCTTTTTCAAATAAAGATACCAAGAAAATGAAGAAAATGGGTTGCACTGATACTAAAAGTTAAAAGTTTTTTGCTCTAGCGCTATCCCGACTCGCGAAAAAGGTTACAGCTAGTAGTATAGCTAATAATAAAAAAAAGTAAAAAGGAACCCTACTCGCACGCTAACCCCAATAAATATAATCCCCTACTGTAATAACCACTAAACCGCCACTTAGCCAACCTCAAACTTCCCATTACACTATTAACTCCTAAACCGCCATCCCTGCACATCGCAAGCTAACTAAATAAGCTATTAAACCCCTAAATCGCCATCCCCTCACATCTCAAACTACCTAAATAAACTATTAACCCCTAAAAAAAAACACCCCACCCAAAAAAAAAAAAAAACTAGCACTAACCCCCAAATTGGTACTCACTGATGTTGATGTCTTCATCCCGGAGGTTATCCATCTTCGTCCTGGTGGCGCTCCATCTTCATCCATCTTCTTATCTTCTTCCCGGTTGTCCATCTTTTTTTCTTCATTCCAATGGCGACAGTGGCAATGGTGGCAACGGCGATGGTGGTCCTCCTCTTCACAGCAGTAATAGGGAGCTCCTCTTCATGCGGTGCCCAGCCACACAATGAATGGTGAATGTGCAATACCTCTCTTAAATGGGGTTACCCTTGCATTCCTATTTGCTGATTTGAATTTTCAAATTCAAATCAGCCAATAGAATCCAAGAAAAAAGCTTTCATTCTGATGGCTATTTTGAATCTGAAGATTTTTTATTTTGGGGTAGTTAGTATTTATTTTGTACTTTTTAAGTATTTTAATTTGGGTTAAGTTAGGGGATGTTAGGTTAGGGGGTTTAGATGTTAGTTATTGACTTTGGGATGTGGGGGGCTGACGGTTTAGAGGTTAATAGTGTAGTTTAATATTTGCGATATGGGGGATAGAGGTTTAGGGGTTAATAGTATAGTTAGGTACTTTGTGATGTGGGGGTGGCAGTTAAGAGGTTAATAGTTTATTTAGGTACTTTGCAATGTGGGGGAATGGCGTATTAGGGGTTAATAGTTCATTTAGGTACTTTTCAATGGGGGGATGGTGGCTTAGGGGTTAATAGATTATTTAGGGAATTTGTGATGTGGGGGGATGACAGTTTACGGGTTAATAGTGTATTCAGTGTAACTATTTCACCTAGACAAACTATTTACGCAAACTTTAAGTTTGCATAAAAAGTTTAAACGGTAAATGCGATTGTGCTTCCACTATCGCATTTACTTTCAACTTGTAATACAAGTGCTACTTAGTGCTTTACACTCCCAATACAATATATGGGGAGCGTAAATTACCATGATTTCTGGCAAACAAATTCACAGTAATTTTGATTGCGCTCTACTTATAATATGGATTTGAGCGTAAAGAAAACCGCTACATCGATAATTATATAAATGAAGATACAGGTACTCATTTGAAAGGGCGAAACTAAAATTGTAGTAACTGTATACTAACTTGTATGGCCTCGCTTTGGTTTAGAAAAGTGAAAGATTTTTGTACCACAAGTTTAGCATATATTTGATAAAATGCGTTTATATTTGGAAAGTATGTATAATATTTTTGCAATAAAATACAATTCACTCACTGAGTATGTTATATATCTTTATCTGTAGAAATTCCTCAATAAATTTAAATACCATCAATTACAATTATTTTTTTTTAAAAAGGGTTTAAATGCAATCTGTTTCCACTAACATTAAAAACTCAGCAGGTCTTCATCAAATATTCTTTAAAAATTCAGTTATATTTTTTGCTTCTAAGTTAAGTAAGTTATTCAGCTACTTTATAATATTCTTACAAATTAATTATGCACAACAGGAATTTTTTTTTTTTTTTTCAGATATCAATGCAACTCTACTGTCAGGGACTGCCACAGAAGAGTATCTTGGCATTCAATAGCAAATTATATAAAAAATCTCCTGGCACTAGATATGCTAACATTTACTTAATCTGGTTGACTTTAGCTCCAGAGAAACTAAGAGTCGTCAGATGGCTCAGTATGTCTATATTATTATTTTCTTCCCGGCTAACTCTAGGGAGGTACACAAATTGGTATCATAAATATTCATTTCAATTGAATGCATTGCATGGCTCATAGCACTGGGAAAAAAACACTGTAACAAAATAAATAGCAGAAACTATTATCAGAAATGTAAGACTCTATTTTGTTTAAAAAAATAAAATAAAAAAAAAAGCCAACTTTATTCAAGTCCAGGCACAAGAAAGTATTTTGGCCTCCCCCTAGTGTTTAATGATGATGATTAGGGATTGGAGGGCGGCCTGAATTTGTTGTGACTTGTGTCAAATGAAGCTGGTATTAAACAGTCTGGCTGTGGCAGGGTCATTAGCGATGTGCCCCTCTGTTACTCTAAATACTACCATGTCACGTGTTACCCATAAGCTGTTTGTTAATTGATATAGCAAATTAGTCAATATGTGAAAACAATTCAGGACACTCTGCAGCAGAATAATCTAATAAACAAGTTACATAAGTACTGACCATGCCCACCAATCGTTTACACCCAAAACATTATTGAAATTAATAAAATTGCATACAATATACACAAAATATCAATAACTATATTATCAAATGAAATCTGTAAACTGCTGAATATGTACCAAATTAGATATCTGTAAACTGCAGGAAATTTGCCAAATTACACATATTATGTTATGAGTGCAGGAGATTTCGGTATCACAATATGCAAAAATTTGCTGTCAAACATGAATAATTTCAGTTAAATGAAATAGTGATTTGCCACAAAGCATTATGATTTCAAAAGAGTAAGCTGCAAACTACATTCATCTTTTTATTAATATTATCAGGTATTTGTAGAGCGTCAACAGATTCCGCAGCGCTAATCTCTCTCCTAGAACTTCCTGCACTGTATAGTCAAAATTACATTTATGCAAACTATCTCCAAGTTGGGGTAACCAAAAATAAACATAGAGAACTTTAAAATGCCATAACATATTATGCATGTCTTTGGTAAAAATGCATAAATAAAAAATATAGTAATAATAACAATAATCAGTTTCAGTTAAAAAAAAATGGGGGAAACGAAAGGACAACTGAAATTGCTAACAGCTTTAAAAATGGATCACTTCAAATGCCTATTGACTGCCTTAGTCCTACCTCCTCCATGTCACCTTTAATTATCCCCAAAACATTGGTCCCTTTGAACCTTTAAACATGTGACAATATAATGGCTTTTGTTGTGTCTTTCTGCCACATGCCAACTACTCACTGCTTTTCTCCTGAAGGTTACTCTGCTGGCAAAAAAGCCCCAAACAATAAAAAACAAAACTATATAAAGACATACAATATTTCATTCAGCCAGCTTATGAAGTCATCTATATCACAAACATTTCAAAAAGCCACAACACCATCTATATTGTATCAACTCACAAATGCAAAGTGCACGGTGCTTCCAAAAACCATCAATGAAAAGCAACAGTGCACGAAAGTCTACAGTAAAAACCTTTATTGTCTAACGGAATAGAAAATACTTTGTCAAAACACCATATAATTTAAACAAAAATTCTAGAGTAAACATAATTTATTTAATTATAGGTACTGACAACCCTCAACCATCTCAACCAAATGAAATCATTCAAATAATGTATTCACATATTCATACCAGGTTATTGGTATCAAGCATTCTAGATTAGGTAAATCATAGATGAACCAGATATGCCATGCATCTTCTTCTATGACACTACATCACAAAATTGGTCCTTTAAAAAACTACCTCACCACCTCCGGATTCAGCTGGACAATTTTCCACTGACTCTATAGACTAGAAAAACAGTCACTGACTGGTCCTGCATCAGTTTGCATAGAAAATAAATATTATTAATTGAACTTGATAAAGCATATGCCAGAAACAAGTACTGAGAGGCCAAGACTGCTTCAACATCTGCACCAAGCCTAGAATAGCAATCTACAGATCAGTATATCTTTTTTTGGAGATAGCGTAATCTCCAGTCTTGGTTACTGTTCAGATGATTATTTCACCTGTGCTCTAGTTCAGCTATAATGAAAACCTGGACTGTTGGAGGTACTTGAGAACCATGGGTTGAGAAACACTGCTCTAGAATACCTATAGTGACCCTGCAATTAAACAGTTGGGTCAGAAAATGCCCACAAAAACCTTGCCCTGCTAATCCCTAGAACTGACACCAGCAATCAAGAGAAAGCCTTCATCAATTAATTTGTAAGTTACCAGAAAGGTCAAAAACATCTGGGCCTTTTCTTAACCATTACCATCTGAAACAAATCAAATAATTAACATCTTAAAATCCCATATGCATATTAAGTCACTAATGTCAAGAATGCACTTATTATAGGGACATGAAACCCAAGATTTTTTTTTATGGTTCAAATAAAGCATACATTCTTTGAAAAGCTTTCCAATTTACTTCTATTTTCAATTGTGCTTACCTATCTTGGTATCCTTTGTTGAAGGAGGGCCAAAACATTACTGGGAGCCAGCTGAGCATAGCCCCCAGTGTCTGAGCCTACCTAGGTATATTTTTCAAAGAATACAAAGGGAACTAGGCATATTAGACAATAGAGTACATTGGAAAGCTGTTTTTAAATGGTATGCCCTATCTGACACATAAAGGACACATTTTGGGTTTCACAATCCTTTAATCACCCTAGGAATGGAAATCTTAGATAAACAATACATGCAATTCAATGTTTCTTTACCCATGGTACTACAAACAGAGCTACGGACTGGTCCTGTATCACATTGCATGGAAAATAAATATTATTAATTAAATTTGTTAAAGCACATACCACCAACAAGTATTGAAAGCTCATCACTACTACAAATGGGTCAGAAAGTGTCCACTAAAACACCCCCTGCTGATCCCTAGAAGAGAAGAGATAACAGCAATCAAAAGAAGGCTTACATCAAAAGGCCAATTATGTGTATGCTACTGTAAAAGTCAAAAGCCTCACCGCCTAGTTGTCTCCTGTTCTAGGTGCTTCCTTAACCAATAAACACATTCATTTCACTTATTTATTGTAACCCCTTTACATTAAAGGAAGATTGTACTAAAATGATATTGTGCATATGAAAGAGCAGAAAATATTTAATGCAAATAATTGATTTGAGAGAAAATGCTAATTAAAAACTATTTAAAAGTAAATTAAAAATTATAGAATGTATTTCCTGCTAATGGTCACTTGTTGATATGGAGGGTTCCTATGGCTCATTGGTGGAGCACACCTGTACAAGTCTCACAAAAAACATTAGTTAAAGGAGCAGTCTACTCACAAAATGTTATTGTTTAAAACGATAGATAACCCCACTATTACCCATTCCCCAGTTTTGCACAGCCAACATGGTTATATTAATATCATTTTAACCTCTATGATTACCTTGTATTTAAGCCTCTGCAGAAAGCTCCTTGATCACATGGCTATTTATTTATTATCTATTGACTTGCATTTAAACCAATTAGTGCAGGGTCAGCCACAACTCCACAGGAGAGAGCATAATGTTATCTATATGGCCCATATGGATTAGCAGTCTCTTGTTGTGAAAAAGTTAAAGGGACACTGAACCCGAATTGTTCATTTGTAATTCTGAAAGAGCATGCAATTTTAATCAACTTTCAAATTTACTCCTATTATAAATTATTCTTTGTTCTCTTGCTATCTTTTCTGGAAAAAGAAGGCATCTAAGCTTTATTTTAGTTTCAGTACTCTGGACAGCACTTTCTTATTGGTGGATGAATTTATTCACCAATCACCAAGGACAACCCAAAAATGGGCCACCATCTAAACTTACATTCTTGCATTTCAAATAAAGATACCAAGAGAATGAAGATAATTTGATAATAGGAGTAAATTAGAAATGTGATTTAAATTTCATGCTCAATCTGAATCACGGGATTACATTTTTGAGTACAGTGTCCCTTTAATAAAAAAAAAAAGCATTTGATAAGAGTCTGTCTGTAGTGGCTTACAAACAGGCAGAAATTTAGAGGTTTAAATGTTATAAAATATATTAATATAACAATGTTGGTTGTGCAAAGCTGAGAAATGGGTAGTAAAGGCGTTATCTATCTTTATATCTTTATAAACATTAACAACTTTGGTGTTGACTGTCCCTTTATTTCAGGAACATGCATTAAAAAAAATGTAATACAATTTGAAATGATCTTTTATAATGAAAGAAAGAAGATACTGTAATTTACTACAATGTTCATTTAATACAAAGATACATAATTCATCATTTACATTTTAAAATAAATGCATACTCTGTTCTTTAATCTATTTTCCTATAATGATATTATATTTTTGGTATGGGTGACAGTTTCCGATTACAATTTGTAGAGTTATAAAGATGAACTTTGAGCAGCATTAAATACAAAGTGTATTTGGTATACTACAATGCAGCTGAAGCAAACAGGAACCCGTCGATGAAATAGATATTAATAATTAAAAATGTTAATAATTTAAAGAGATTGGGCAACTAAAATATAAATAACATATACCTGAACTCTGCGAACCCTGTCATATTTTTTTTCCTTGTGACAAACATTTTATTTAGAAAATTCACTAAGGCGAAGATATGGAAAGAGGTGAAATTTCAGAATTGAATGTATTAAAAAAAATTTCAGAACAATATTAATAATAATAATGTTTTTGGTAGCAATACTATGTGTTATTAACGTTAAGAGTTATCATATGTGTATTTTATCAATTAAAATAATAACAAATAATGAAAATGTCAATCAATATCAGAAACACAATGCTGTATACATTTTGGGCAAGGTGTTATATTAATTGTTCAACTATGTGAAAAACAGCAAGCTGTACTAAAAGTATTCACCTGTGAGTTAATAATTTGAGTTGCAATACATAGAAGAAAGATAAATTGGATTTGGAGTAAAATAATGTTTAATTATGCTTTAAAGACTTGGTCCAACCTAATCCTTTCTCTCTGCCATTATTTCAAGGTTTTTGTTTGTTTTTGGCCTCTTTTATTTTCATATCAACATGTTTTATATATTTTAGTGAAAGTACGTACATATAAATAATAAATAAATGTGTTAAGCAAGACATTGTTAAGATGACAAATAAAAATGGAAGTAGGAAAATTAGACTTTAGTCTCAATACAAATGTACTTTTTAGATGGTATTATTCTATTGTAAATGGACAGGCAATATTCTTGACAATGTGGAGCAACATGTTTATATTTCAAAGAGTGCTTTGTTAGAGGCAATTGTGAACATGAATTATAATTACATTTGCTGTAATCATGTTGTTTTATAAACACATGTTATATAAACTTTTGCATAATAGAACAAATAACCATTGTTGCTAAATGGAATATAGAGAGAGAAATTTAAATACATTATATACAGTTATACAGCATATAGGATTTGATTGACATATTATATTCAATCCCCAAGAATTAAAAAAGTACACATAGAATATTATCTGCTAAATGAATGAAACACACCATATCAAAAATGTACATGAATAAATTGAGTAGCATGACAATATAAAATTTTTCAAGCTTTAGTAAATTGGGCCATACCTAATCTCTTTACTCTGCATTCATACCAAGCTTTTAATACTTTTTTTTTTTTTAATAATTGTATTAAGAATTACCTTGTTATGTAACTTAATAAAATTCAGTGAAATGTAAATTAAAACTATGCAATGAAAATATAAACATATATGCACAAAATGAAACATCAAAATTCCATTTGTATTAGTATTAAAGCACACTACTAACAAGTATTATTTTTCAAATAATCAATTCTTTATTGTGATAATGAATACCACAAGAATAAAATAAAGTAATTCCTCATTTATTCAGTTATTTCAATGTGAAAAGGACAGATTTTTCATATTTTATTATGGGTCCCAATGATTCAGGAAGAGCTTTTTAAAGGATCACTTAATATAGTAGAATTAAATAATTAACAAGTGCATAATAAAAAGACAATGTTTTAGCACCTACTCTGAATTTCAAATAAGCAGTAGATTTTATTTCTGACAAATGTATTTTTTCTTTCATTTTCCAGCCCCCTGTATCATGTGACAGACACCAGCCAATCACAGACTTGTATACGTATACCTAGTGAGCTTGTGCACATGTTTAGTAGGACCTTTTTCCTCAGAAAATGTGAATACAAAATGTGATAATAGAAGTAAATTGGAAACTGTCTTAAAACTGCATGCTCTATCTGAATCATAAAAGTTTATTTTGACTTGAGTATCCCATTAACTGCTATGCATGGACATGTAGCTAGAATGTTTCTTCTGGCTTAAAAAGCAAATCTGTTCACTAGTCATGACATTGTAAAACAGTACATCTGAAATTCAGGGACTCCATAAACAGTTAGTGGTAGATTTAACAAGCTGCAGATGCTGCAATCGACCCCTTAAGTTTCTGGCTCGCCAGAAACTGAAGTTAAGAAGCAGCGGTCGAGAGTCTCATCTTCCTACAGGCAGTGGTTACACTGAGAATTGCTAATCTTTTAAGTTGTTTGCTGTTTTTTAGTACAACCAGTTCCTTTTTACGTTTATTTTACATTTAACTTTTTTAAAAAATAAAAAAAAATGTTTTACTATAGAAGCACTGTTTCATATCCCTTCAAAATCCATAAGAATCCCTAGAAGTTTCTGATAGAATCCTGATATGAGCCAACTAAAATTGGAATAGAATTGAGATATCACAGAATCACAGATAAATGTGTAGTATCATCTCTAAATATCAGAGGCAGTTAAGGCAAATATGTATTTTACAATACTGAGCTAGTCAGGTATTTATAATGTAGTATGCAAAAAGAAATCCCTAGACAATATACTAGTCCAGGATACTAGGGGGTGCACTAAGATACAATATGCAAGAGATGTAAAACAATTCTCGAAATTAAGATAAAACAGCCAGTACGACTTAGAAATGTGTTGCAGTTCTGCTTGTCAGAGGGCAACTTACCATTTGTATATGCTTTTAAAGTTTTAATAAATGTTTTTATAATTGTACTAGTGCATGACTATGGTTCATACTTCTATCTGGAGAAGCGGTGTGTAGCCAACCCAGCACTGGGAGTCAGTGTGCTGGGACACTTGGATCTCCCAGCCTCTGCGAATTAGCAAATTTGAGTGCTGCCATTCTTGTGAGTATTACGGCCGCATTTTGCTTTCCTGAATCATTTTGTGTTTAACTGTGCTGCACTTTGTTTTCTTATATTTATAACGTAATGATTGCTAGCTAATCCCATAACTGCGCTGGTTAATATTCTTCATATGTGCAATAAATGTGTAGTGTTCACGTAGATTTTAATTTTAAATATTTTATCCCTTTGACCTTTAACAGATCATTTGTTATGAATTTGTATGTATTATCGGCTGTTTTAATATTTTCCTAAAAATTATCATCATACAGGTGCTGATAATAAAATTAATAAAATAAAATCTGGCACGTAGGTAACATTTATACATGAATCTTAAATAGCACAAGTATAACTACTTTTACAATTTGCTTACAAAAATTTTTAATTTATATACGTCCTCTTCTTGGAATATTGTTTGCATACTTAAGTGGAAAAAAAATAATTTTCTGGAATGTAGCATAAAGCATATAATCTAGTTTTAATATTTGAATTGGGTCTACAGCATGGTAAATTTCTGTCTACAGCCAATTTAGGCACTGGCAGACAGTCTAGTATAAAGTTTTAAGGGTTTTTTTTTTTACCCCTTACCCTCCCACCTCCCTCCCAAACAGCTCTCTAACCTTTCCCCCTCCCAGTGGTCACTGCTATCTTAGGTACTGGCAGCTAACTGCAAGTACCCAATTTACATCTATTTTATTTTTTTATTAATTTATAAAATAATAAAATCTGTAAATAACCCCCCCAGCAATCGTGTGTAGGGCCCCATTCCCCTCTCATAATCCCCTTTGCCGCAGTATAGGGACCCACCCGTCCCTCTCTCCTAGTAAATTATTTTCTGAAACACAGGGAACCCTTCTCTTCCTCACCCTCTGGCCATGAACCATTCTCCAGCCTCACTCCTTCCCTCCTACACTACCCACAGCACTACCACAGCAGATACAGACAGTAACACTGTCTGTGTCACTGACTGTATCAGTGATCTGTCTTCATATGGTAAGGGGAGCACAATCAGTTCTGCTTACCATATGAAGGCAGATGCCTTCTGCCCCCTGGCTACACTCTCTGCTGACAGCAGGGACCACAGCATTTGCCACAGTGTTGGACATAGATACTACTTCAACACAGTACACTGGACAAAGTATTGTGTGACATAATACCTACGTCTATTTGGTGCAAGGGGATGATTATAAACCCCAACACATATATATGCATACAAAATATTATATAAGAACTATTTGATACATTTTATCTCCATTAAAACTTCTATTCACTCCAAAAACATAAAAAAAAATATACTTGTAAATAATACCATAGTCAAGCTTAGAAAAGAACTTTGTGGCCCTGCATGTCAACTGTGATGCCTGGAGGAGAACCAGGGTCCTCAGCATGCTAGGCAGTTGCTTAGCTTGCATTCTATATGTGATCTGTGTCAGTGACTGGTCTCAGTGTTATAACTCTTGCTTTTTGTTGTTCTCTTTGGTTTCACTTATCGGCAGCTGCGGGGTATTTGCAACTTCTATCTGTCTATATAAACACAGCACTTCATTTTCTATTTACCCAATTATAGAGTTATCTCTGGGTGTATTTGTTCATCCAGTAAGTGTTTAAATTAAAAAATTGTGCAACGTTTTATAATGGAAAGTGTCTTAAAACTGCATGCTCTTTCTGAATCATAAACGTTTATATTGACTTATTGTCCCTTTAAGTAAAATATAGCCAATCCTCCTGTACAATGCCACATGTCCATTAGCTAGATCCATTTGTAAGCACACAGATACTTTTTGAAATGGATATCTACTGGGTATACCTTATAGTCTTTTTTTTGTATAGTAGAAAGTTTATAATGACATTTATATGACATTGCTTTATGCTATAAATACCATTGCTCTGGTATAATTATATACTGTAAGTACCATGATTAGTACAAGTTAAATAATATGTTCTAATTTTGTCTATTGTTGTAAAATGATTATCTTAATATAATGAAGAAAAGAAGTGATCTTTACAAGGTATCTACATGGTTACAGACAAAGCATGACAGACATGGTCAGGCTTGGGAAGGTTAGCTTATTGAACTATAATGGAGCAGAAATGTGTTGGTAATGGAGATGGATGAAAACTGTGTATTCAATTGTAATACTTCACTACTTACTGGGCTTAAAATAAATAAAAAGTTTTAGTTTGAAAAATCTAAGCATTTTTTATGGTCACACCTCAAAGACAGCAAATTAAAGTCAGCCATTGCTGCAGATGACAGATTATGTTTTTTCTATCTGTTCCTTTGATTTGAAAATGATATTGTGTACTGGAGAATATGTCATAAAAATGATCATCTAAATATTCTATTTATGGTTATTATTATTGTAGTGAGGCTACATACCAAGAGGCAGAGAAATGTGTTTAGTAACATCAAACATTCATTTTTCTTTTCAGTTATTCTACATCAAATGTTTGAAATCGTTAATCAATTTTCTACTCTCTGACAAGATTTGTTTGCAGGGATGGTTCATGCTACTAGGGCTGGGGAATATCAGTGCCAGAAGAGAATTAGTGGCTTTGAAGCAAAAGTGTACAATTTGTTTCTAGGATGAGCATGTATTGTACAGTTTAGAGCAAATGCCTCTCTCTTTCTCTCTCTCTCTTTTTTTTTTGGAAAGGGGTTGAAAATTGAAAAATCTAGTTAACAACTCTGGAACCAGGATAAATAATTGGTGACATTATGGCTATTGAGAGAGGGATGCTCTAGGTATAATACAGGAGTTATTAGATGGGCATTTTTGGTATTGTTGAAGGATTTGATTAGTTAGAGTAGTATCAAAGTAAAGTGTTCTCATCATTTTCATTCAAATCCATTTTAGACATGGTATTTCCTTATCATGTTTGTGCTGTTATTATTCATTGCTTTGAAGTGGTGTGCTAATTTGCTTGTGCATGGGGCTAGTCAAGCATATGCAGGTAAGCTACTAGCATCCACATTTTATCCTCTTGCATGCTCTGCATGATTGCATATACTTGATTTTAACAAATGGTACAATTCATGCCCTGAATGTGCTTATTTGCACCCCAGTCATTTTTTTTTTTTTATTATTAATATTTTTATTGAGGCAGTCAAAACAATCACAAAACGGTTACACATTGAAGGGCAACATCACAAGTACAATAATACAAGAAACATTGAGTACATATTTCAAAAATACCAAATAGTAGGAAATTCAATGTACCTAGTAGGGTCAAAATTCTATCCTTCATCCTTACGCCTCATTTTATTACTTAGTCTGCAAAGTGTAATCGATGCAACAGAGATCTGCCAAGGGATCTGAAAACAGGGAATAACTGAAGACACATCATTAACTCTTAAAAAATAAACAGTCATATCTCATACAGCAATAAGGAAACTGCATAGTTAATTATATCTTGTTAAAACATAGACATAAGCAAGTTAGTGATGAAATCAGTTTCAGGTTAAGCCACATCAAGAGAACCAAAAACAGTCTTATTTTAAAAGCATCCTTAGAGTAAAGGTTGAGTGAAATAAGAATGTAATGACTACCAGCTATATATACAGAGAAGAATATATGTAAATATAACTATATTATTCTTGTGAAGATCCAAAGAGCTCTTAAAGCTCTTTGGATGGGGCAGAAACTACATAACTCTGCCAAAACAGGGACGGAGGAATAAAACAGGGAATAAATCTCTTAATCTTTACTTCACTAGGACTAAGAATATGTATATTCGCAAACTTTAAGAAAATTTTAATGAGTGGGATAGAGCAGGTACGCTGGAAACTCCTTAAGATATGATATACTAGTGAATTATATAAAAGTTCAGCAAGAACAGAAGGGATGTCTCTCTTGATGACAGCGGATTGGTACAGAAAGTGGTCAGCGCATACTACATGAAAAACAACCTAGGGGCTAGCTTATTAGTCACTTATAACCTTGTAAACATCCTTTTGCTGTCCCCTAGAAAGGGAGATACACAGGCCTAAGAAAACTCCTGGGTAAGTTTTTTTTTTTTGTGTGTGAGTCGCTATTTACATAAGGAACTACAACCATCGATATGCACCCATACAAGAACATGTGATAATATACCAAAACAGTTCCTGCCCAACTAGCTTCTTTTACGCCTACAACACACAGCATACCCACCGCCACTAAAGAAATGTATCTAACTGTTTCTAGGATGCCAGTCCTAAAGAATAGTAGGTATGCTGAAATACATAGCCATGTGGAGGCCAGTTAACCTAAGTGCGTAGTTCAAGTATGGGACAAAAAGGTTCTTCCCCCTATGCCAGTAATATGGTATTAATAGCTAGCACTGTGCACAAATAAGAGATCCAGGCCTCCCCTACCACCTATTATTAAAGTCTTATTACCTGATCTCGCTGGAGTTACATATCAGATTTATATGGGGCCATTTACCCTTAGCCCTATGAATGTATACAGGAAATTAAAACTTCCCCATGTCAAACAATATAATTCTATAAGTACAGACGTCACAACTCCGAATTGCCCAACTATTAACTTAGAATTTTTAAACATTTAAAAGGTAGCTATGAAACATGCATTCAGCAGGGTAGGCTTCAAAAAAAAAAAAAAAAAAAGAGTGTAGGCGGACTATAACACATATTGCCTGAGTAAGAAGGATAATCACAACAGGATATGCAAATATGATCCCTAAGCACAGCAAGAATAGAAGAAACAAACACAGTATATACAGCATTAGGGAAGTCTCTCTCTAATGCGTTGTAATGGTTAGCAACCTCCATAGCCTGTTGGATAGGAACCCGCCATAAAAGTTCAAAATAGTTCTTTTGCACAAGTCAGTATACCTTTTCCTCAGAGGCAGTCCTTATAGGGTTTATATGTGTACGTCCGAAAGGACCAGGATAACAGGTGCCCTAGATCCCAAAGTGAAGCATCCGAACTAACCCACTCCTGCACGAATGGTTCCACATACCAAATAGTAGTAGATATGCTGCACTAGGCCCATCGGATAAGTCATCCCCAAAATCCAAGGGAAAATAAGGCTGCACACGAGGGAGTCAGCTGCCATCGCCTCCGCAACCCCGCCAAGTGTGAATAAGCTACAATCCTGCATGGGGAACAGATGACAGATATTTCCCGATCCACTCCCCTGCCCGATGCCGACCTGCAATAGCTCAACCCGGGATAAACCGGTCTGAATCACGGTGACATTGCGCTCCATCTCGGCAAATCGGGCATCAACTGTGGGAAGCCCCATACTCGCCTGGCAGTTAGGTGTTGTGGGGGAGAGATCATCCTTAATGCGGGGAGCGACATAGTGCAGGTTATGCACGCTACTCTTTGGCTTCCTAGTATTTGGCTCAGTAAGTGCGGGCATGAGGATCTGTGGACAATCGGACCCTGTGATATTGCTGCGCCTTTCCACCTGTGGGAGGCTGTGATGTAAGTTGAAGCAGGGATCTGTCTCCCCCGCCGTGATGGGCGTAGCTTTCTCTTCATCATTAATCTGAGCCCCAGCAGCTACCAAGAGCCGGTCAAACCATTCACACATCCGTTGCTCATATTCCACAAATAGG
This sequence comes from Bombina bombina, assembly GCF_027579735.1. NCBI lineage: Eukaryota > Metazoa > Chordata > Amphibia > Anura > Bombinatoridae > Bombina > Bombina bombina. Next base: position 598,698,244 of record NC_069500.1, read on the forward strand.
GCATGTACACTTAGATATAAGTTCTCCTCCATACTATTGTTAACCCAGTTTCCCGGGGGGGGGGGGGGTGCTGAAATCTCTCTCACGAGTAGCTGCCAAAGGGTCTCAGTGGTCCGGTCTGGAAACTCCCAGAATCTTCAAAATAAAAATATATACTAAATCAGCATGTCCGCTGCTTCATTAGGGAACACAATATCAGGCTGGATGGCTATTCAATATCTAGTTTGCAGGCAAAAATAAAATGACACGCCCCTACCCCAGTCATTTTTATATTGTTCTTTTGTTCTAAGGTTTTTTTTGTATCTCCCTTAAAGCAGATACACTGTTATTTATGTTAATTTACCTTATTAATGTTACCAACTCATAAGACAAAATAACAGCAGTTAAGTTAAGCCACAGACTTAAGCAATACTAAGTATGATGGGCAGAATATCATGCCTACTAGACTAGAACAATGTATACACAATTGTTGCTTCTCTTTTCAATCAGGTGTTATCAAAATGTAATATACTTTAGGTGTAAACCCAGCTACCTTCCTTCATCCCTACATGCCATACAAAAAAACAACGTGAACAATCGTGAAAAAGAGGGCAACAGAACAGATATTGTAAGACTTGAGTAAACAACATTAACCTTATTGTATATTAATATACCCCATGTAAATTACTCTATCATCATCTGCAAATCATTACAAAAAATGTAATTGTGTCCCCCAAACCAACTCCAGAAAACTATGAGTGTCTAGTGCAACATGCATCAAACCTAAACAGCATAGAAAGAGAAGGTAGACCCACCACCCTAGGGATAAGCTTTTTGAATAACCTCACGCTCAGCAACACCCAAGATCTACTCAGAGTGATTGTGTATTCCAGTATTCCAGAAGACATGGCTTTTGTTCCATGCTTTCAAAACATTTCACTAATAATCTGGGGGGTTTTTAGTTCACAATCTCCACAGTTTACAATCTGTCACTGTTTTTCATTATTTATATTACGTGTTGTCTATATTATTTTTCCCTCTGGCTATAAGTGCTATTTAAACTGATCAATCATGGTTAACAAACTTAAGGTTTCAGAGTTTACAACGTGATCTATTATTTGGCCTCACTCTTCAACTTCCCAAACTTCCCTCTATTTCTTCAGATAATTAACATGTTATATCATTTTTATTTTAATTAATTGAATTTTGAAAGGAGTTTTCACCATCAATTACCAGGTAGCCTACTTATTTAAACATACTGTTTCCATAAGAATAGCTACATTATCAATAGATGTATAATTAGATGGATATACTGTAAATATATGCATTAAAAATTATTGCATATTCCCAGGTGGTTTAAGAATGGTTAGCATCTACTCTCTTTGATGTATTAGTTTATTTCTAACCCCCATGTAAAAATTTAGATGTTAGAGTGAAAGGTAAATATACAATTAATTGTTTAAATCTGGCACAGCCATTCCAGAATATTAAAGTAATTTTGCAGGGAATAAAAAGAAGCTCGATTTTCATGTTCACTCTGTAGACTGCACAAACTCTTTTTTTTCTCAATGGAATTTCTGGGATGCTTTTTTTCATAATTAAAATATATTAATTTGTAATACAAAAAAAATGCCAGATTGTTGTTATATACTATACTATGGCTAAATTTCACCCTTGACTCCCTTTCACAGTAAAAGTTATTATTCATAGTGGGATCTGGAGAAGACAGGGAAAACAGTGTGCAACTTTGTCTCACAGTGTGACTTGACTAGACACTAGATAGCTACTAAAATAATACAACATACATGGTCTAGGAAATAAAACTTACAAGTGTGACCTTAATAAATATAGCTAAGAAGAGAACAGAGGTGATATAGCTGAATTGCCTCACCAGCCATACCCCCCCCTTTAAATTGTAGCTTGCCAGCCTCATCTGCTGCGGCCCACCAGGAAATCTCCTGGTAGGCCAAGCAGGCCTTGCAATTGTGATGCACTCTCTCTATTGTCTAATATTTTTATTATTAAAATCGAACATTTATTGGAATAAATTAAGATTAAACAGGGATGATATTCCAAACTATCCCACATATACTCTCAACTATATTGACCATACAAAATCAAACAGTTTTAGAAAGCACTGATGCTTAACTGCCCCACCAGGTATTTCTGGCTTATAACAGGAAACCTTACTGATGCCAAGGCTCCTGTTATCAGCCATGAATACCTTATATTTAATGCTGTACTGTCAAGGAAGATTTTTCCCGTACATTTATATATATATATATATATATATATATGGGCTGTATATGACTTCATTGCATAGCATGGATTTTCAAACTTATTTAACATGAATTTAGAACAATAATGTTTAAGTATTATTTTTATTATTTAGAAAACAATAGACTATTTTTTCTATTTTCTTTTTGTATAATAGATCTCTTAGGCCTACCATGAAGCAAATATTGATCCCAGTTTAAAATCAAATAATTTCTTGGTACAAGGTAAAGTATCCTTCTGTTAGACCAGCAAAAAAAATGGACACAGAAATATGAATCCTCAAATGCTTTTTTGTTAATGTTTTTATTTAACCCATTCATTGAAGATAAATGTAAGAAAAATACACATAGATGTTTGTAGACAATAATTTTAAGGGATATTTTCTAAGTTTAGGCCAAGGGCAAAGTGCCCACACTAGGAGCTCATAAGGTCCCTGATTACATATATTGTGAAGTTTGGGTCTTAGCTCCCAATCATAGTTCTAGAGGGGCATTTAGTTCTGTACTTGGAGTAAAGGAAGCCTTTTCCTTACATAGCATAAATCAAGGGGTATTTCATTTAAACATCTACATTGAAATGTGTAGGAACAAAAAAGCTGGGTTCAATTAAACTCAGTACTGGCTATATTTGGTTTATTTATACATTTAGATAAAAAATAAAAAAATAATTTGTGTGATATACCGACAATACCTTTAATAGCTAACAGTGGATACAATTGCAAGCTTTCAGGACACTGAGGTCTCTTCATCAGGTTATCATCAGAAATGCCTGATGAAGGGACCTAAGTATCCTAAAAGCATATAATTGTATCCACTATTAGTTAGCTACTAAAGGTATCACCTGTATATCGCGTTTGTTATTTTCTTACAAAATGATTTTTTCTTTCTTTGAATACACTTGCTGACACTTACTTTTTTTTAAATTTATTTATAAAAAAAACAATACTTATGTCTACCCAGCCTAAGTTTTAAACTTCTTATCTGATAGATCATGTTTGTTGGTCTATGGATCAATGAGACTTAAAGAAAATGTGTTTATATTCAAATTTGCTAGGATGTGATTCATGTTTACTTACTCATTTGTATTGTAAATGTTCCTCTCTGTCTTATATACAACTAGCTTTCTAATGGGTCCATGTGTGAAGGCTGGATCCAATGTGTGTCACTATGCATGTGTTGTAAAGTTGAAATCAATGTGCATCAATTTTGCTTTTTTGGGGCATGTAGTCCAATGCACGTAGATAATTATGAACAGAGAATGTAGATAGATAGCTTAATATTTCAACCCAGAGGACAATGCATTGGGTCAGTCCTGATTCAGATGCATTTAAAAAAAAAGAAGACTTTGCATGAAAATAAACCGTTTCATAACTTTCCATGTAAAAACTGCATGAAATATTCTTAGAAAATGGTGAAGCAACATTTCTAAACATTATCTAGGAAAAAATAATTAAACAGAAGAGCTAAGGGGAAATTTAAACATTCTGAGTGCTTGTATCATATTACTCTCTTGACTTAAATGGTGTTGAAAAAAAAAAGATTTTATGGGTAGTAGAAAAGCAATTTATTGTATTTAGCTATAAAATAAATTCTCAGCTCAAGAAAGAAAAGACATGTATCTTATCTGTAGGGTCAAAATGTATAAGCTTTGCTCCTATTTTATCTTGCCAATACACAAGTTCACTCAGCAGTCCTTTTACAATAGGCTTTCATTAAACAGCTTCTTCTGGCTTATAATTGCCTAAACCAGTATGTCTTTAGCTTAACCTTACGTGCTCTTGTACAAAAAACTAGTTAAGTCACAAATCAGCCTACACAATACTGGCTAAGAACGTAAATGGAAACCATAAAATCTTTATTTCTCCCTAAAACTTTTTGTTTCATATTGTAATTAGAAATAATAATCTATTTATTTATGTAGGTGCTACATACTATTCTCTCTAAAATATCTAATATTAAAAAAGACCCAACTACGAGGTTTATTCCTATCCATTACAAAAAGCTGTGTGCCTACACAATGCTGGCTAACAACGTAAATGGTAACCATAAAATCAGTGTGCATCTTAATGTTTTTTTACTTTATTTCTCCCTAAAAAAATAGTTTTCATATTGTAATTAGAAACAATAATCAATGTATTTATTTATTTATTTATGTAGGTGCTACATACAGTGGCAAGAAAAAGTATGTGAACCTTTTAGAAATTACTGCCTTTATGTATACATTTGTCTTAAAATATAGTTTGATGTTTATCTAAGATACAGTAACCAACACACACAATCTGTTTTAACTAATATCACACAAATTCATTATTTGTACATATTTAATATATCATTCAAAATTAACAGTATAGGTAGGAAAAAGTATATGAAACCCTAGGCTAATGATTTTAACAAAAGCTAATTAGATTTGGAAATTGACAAACCTGGTGTCCAATTAATGAAATGAGATCGGAGGTGTGGGATAGAGCTACTTTGACTTATATAAATCACTGAAACATTTTGAGTTTGCTATTCACAAAATGCATCTGTTGATGTGAACCATGCCTCACAAAAAAAGAGCTCTCAAAAGACCTCCGATCAAGAATTGTGTTGCATTAAGCTGGAAAGGGTTACAAAGTTATCTCAGAGAACTTAGATATTCATCTGTCCACTGTTACACAAATTGTCTATAAATAGAGACAACCTAGTACTGTTGCTACTCTCCCAAGAAGTAGCCGTCAAGCCAAAATAACTCAAATGGCACAGCACACAATTCTCAGTGATGTAATGAACCCTAGAGTGACAGCTAAAAACTTGAAGAAATAATTGGAACTGGTTAACATCTCAGTGCATGAGCCTACTATATGGAAAACATTGAACAGGCAAGGTGAAATGGCAAGAGACCATAAAGAAAGACGCTACTTTCCAAAAAAACATTGCTGCACACCTGAAGTTTGCCAAAGACTACCTTGACACTCCACAAAGCTACTGAGAAAGTGTTTTGTGGACTGATGAAACTAAGGTTGAGTTGTTTGGGAAGAATACACAATACTATGTATGGCGTAAAAAGGGCACCACATACCGACTGTTAAGTACAGTGGAGAGAGCATCATGATTTGGGACTGCTTTGTTGCTTTCTGCAGGATTTTAAGTATTTTCTATTTGAAATAGTCTTTAATTCTTAAAAATCAGAAGCTGCATTGCAAAATATTGGAAAACTGGCACATTGACCTGGGCTGAAGCTCGAAATAAAATCATAGTTACCCACACTTTAAACGACTCAACAGCAGGGATTTTAGACAACAGGGAAATGATTAACAAGATATGGTATTACTGGACTTAAGAAACTAGATACATCCCTAAAGGTTTGATTAGACATGAGGAAACAACTTCACACACTCTCTCACTAGTAAGAGTATTCAGAGGTACAGTATATAATTATACTAAAGACTCAAATCAAAATTGGTCTTCATTAATTTCTTTTAGTTTTAGTTAAAGTATTTTTTATGTAACATACAATGACGCTTTTCTCTTGTTACATTGTTTGTATACCCATTAACACATGTGGAAGAAGAGGAACATACCACCAGACTCTCGGATCTGCAACTAAATGAACTCTTGTGGAGCGCCTATATAAGGGTTACAGTGAACTTCACTCCTAAATAACCACATGTGGGGCTATTGTGAAAAATTTGTGTTAATGTGTACTTGAGTTTTCATGCCATAAATATAGTTTAATGTATAATCTTAATACTTTAATAAAAAGATTTAAACATAATTCTTAAAAATCTATTTTCTTTCAAACAATATATCTTTACTGTAGATAGAATGCTATAGATAAAGAATCCGAAAGAGGACTTAAGTTCAACATGAAGCTTTTACATGGAACTCTAATGGATAGGAAGGGAGACCTTGATTTCTAGGTTGTTTTTTTGTTACAGTTTATTGGTAGATCACCAGGTGTAGCTACAAAAATATCCAATAAATATATATACTTAGATGCATATGACAAGGCATTCTACTCTGCAGTGCAGAAGACAGACACAAATTCTTCATTCTGGGGGATCCCTCTTCTGAGCTGGATCCTGGGGACCGCCCACTGCAGATGAGGGAAGAGATAGCATGAATTTCTGTTGCATTTTAACAGTTAAAGGGATAGGAAACCCACACATTTATTTTCTAATTCAAAGAAAGCAAACCATTTTAAAGACATTTCCAATTTACTTCTATTATCAAATTTTCTTTGTTCCCATGGTAGTCTGTGTTGAAGAGATCTAGAGAATTACATGACACAAAATAATGCTGCCTGCTAGTGCTCTTGCATATAGATAACATTCTTCCAAAACTGCTGCCATATAGTGGCTCCAGAAATGGGTCAGTTACTAAACATACTTCCATGCTTTTCAACAAAAGATACCAAGAGGACAAAGAAAAAGTGATAATCAAATGAAATAAGAAAGTGTTTTAAATTGCATGCTCTATCTGAATAATGAAAGAAAAAATGTGGGTTTCATATCCCTTTAATAAACTATTGTGTCTTATTTAAATTATTTATATTTTTAACTGTATGAATTTAACTAATATTTACCCCAACTATATTATTACTGCTTTAAAATGATTAAATGTTTTATAAATAAATAAGCACATTTGAATTGTAAATTATGACACTTTTTTTTATTTTATTATTTATAAATTATATAACATTTTTTTTTATTGACAACTCTATTTTATTGTAAAAAGTTATCACATTTTGTTTTGTCCAAGCATAGATGTTAATGAATATGCCATGCAAAATATGGTGTCTTGGTTAATTGATTTGTTAGAAGATAATCTTAGATTTTTTAGAATTTAAAATAAGGCTTGAATACTGTAAAGACAAGAAATCCCCAGTGTCTTAATGGCAATAAAGCAGGATCAGCTTATCCCTGTCAGATTACTTGTCTTTTTCATTCAGAGGTTTAATTACATTTTTCAAATGCATTTCTTACTAACTGCTATTCTTCAAAGGAGAAAACGTTATATTTTACTCTTTCTTTGCAGTTAGCTCCAATTTTAGATTTAATGTTACTACTACTGCTACTATAACTACTACTATTAGTAATAATAATATTATTAATATTAATAATACAAATAAATTTGCAAGAGTAAAAAAAAAAGAAGACACTATTTTATTGTAAAATATATAGGTTAAAAGGCACTCTCGATGGCATCTGGTAAGCATTCCAACTACAACTAATTTAGAACGCTGTTAGTTTTTTTAATGTTATTTTATGTGTTCTATATTTTATTTACTTAGGCTAAACTATAATGCATTATATGAGCAAAAGAAGGGATTCATAAAGAGATATATTGCTAGGTGTGATCCAGAGAAGTAAAGGATCTATGAGAATGAAATATTAGAGTTGCTGAATTACACAATTGAGTCTAATATACAAGAAGAAGAATCTTCATGGAAAGAAATTGGTTAAGGTATATTATACAATTGTGTTGTACATCAATTGGTTTAACTATACGAAACCTACATCTTACCAGCATTCAAATATTCCATCCTTTATAAATTATGTTGGATTGTCAATGCCGGAGATTATGGTTTAGACGGCATAAAATTTAGAGTATGCAAAATTAAGAGTCTCTGTGGTCTTTGACTGGCTTAAATAAGGCATATTGCTTTGCAGTATAATCGGTTCATTAAACGAAGATTATTATTTGTTCTTTGTGACCTACATGTAGATTTTTCCAGTTATGTCTATCGTCACAATACAGAATTTGTTTAAGGTTTTATTCACACACCTTTAATTTGAATTTGGAAATAATTTCAGTGTTTGTAAAAATTGCTAGATTTTCTAATAGATTGAGAAACTAATGAAAAAATATGCATACTTATATTTCTCTCTGATGGTTGTAGGCTTTTTCCCCATAAATGAATATATTTAGCAAATCATTAGCTATAACATTCTGCACTCATTTTGATTATGTAAAATGTCATAGACTTTGCTTGAACATTAAGGGGTATATTATGAGTGGAGCAGTATTTTGCGCTCCTGCTTGTGCATTAGTAAAAAGCCAAAGTTAGAATATCATGACCACTTTAACATATTCCCCATAGAAGTCAATGGAGCAAGAAAAGTGATAAAAAAAAACCGAACACTGTACTCACGCTCAAACCCGAACGCATTTTCTCAACTGTGCTAAATCGACATGAAAATATGAATATTTCACATTCCAATGTTCCTCACAGAGTAGAATATGTTAGATTTATTCATAAATACATATTTATATATATACCTATATATCTTGATGATTATAAATAGGTATAGATATATACATATATATATATATATATATATATATATATATATATATATATATATATATATATATATATATATATATATATATATATATATATATAGGAATATCTATTTAAAAATACATAGAACATATTCTGCTATGTGCAGAACATGGGAATGTGAAATATTTAAAGTAAATACACAGTATAACACTTTATTAAATATGAATATTGCATAATTATACTTTAACATGTCTTCTTAACTCCAAATCTTTGGATAGTGATAGTAATTATTCTCTTTTTTTAACTCTATATCAGTAGGCCCACTAGGATGCAGGTGATTACCATGGGGAACTCTCTTGGACCCAACAATACAAAGAGATGCATAAAGCCCCTTATTCAAAAGAGAGGTATTGGTTATCAACTGCACCACTAGACATCATGAAGGTTCTTCCTAAGACAAAGGGAGATTTTCAGACCTACTATATTCTCACCATAAATATCACATATGATATGAAACAAGCTTTTGTAAATAAGGAAGCTCCTCTTTCCAATGAGGAGTTGCTACACAAAGTGGCACCAATTTGGTATGTAACCCACCTTTTTGAATGAGGAAACACCTTATTTCAGTTATGGGGTCATATACCCCAGGTGGCTTTCCAGTGATCATGGCAAAAATAATTACTCAATTACTGTGTCGAGTTATCAGCTATTCTCTAAAGGCAGCATATTAAAAATATACACACAGAACACATAGTATGAAGAAGGAGCGTCTCCTCTTTTATATAAGGGGTTTCATGCTCCATTAGCAGATGATTCCTATGGAAATGACAATCATCTATCCACTAAGTAACTTTGAAGAAGTTCTGGGCTCAAAAAGAGACCCTAGCTTACCAAAAGTGTGGCACCCATCACCTGCTCTGGAAAACAATAGTGTTGTTTTTGTTTTTAATTGTTATAATTGTATTTGTAAAGCTCCATGGTATTCTGCAGCTCTGAATACGCAAAACATGGGGTATTCAGTATAATATAGGAAGACGACAATAGAACTAATACAGGAGGAGGAGGGTCTTGCTCCATGGAGCTTATAATATAGAGATGTCATATATACAGATGGATACTAGTTGTTTACAATAGTAATAGCAATCAACTGATAGAGCCATAACCATATGGAACAAAGTAATGAGGGTGGACTAGAAACACAGAACCCAAAATGTTTCCTTCATGGTTCAAGTAGAGCTTGCCATTTTAAACAACTTTCTAATTTTCTTCTACTATCTAATTTGCTTTATTCTTTTTGTATCCTTTGTTGAATAAGCAGCAATGCACCCACTTGGAGCTAGCTAAACAACAATAGGTATATATGTGCAGCCACCAAATAGCAGCTTGCACCCAGTAGTGAACTGCTGCTCCTGAGCCTACCTAAGTTTACTTTTCCACAAAGATAAAGATAAAATTTGTAAATTGGAAATTTTTTTACTATTGTATGCGCTATGTCAATCATAAAAAAAAATGTGGGTTTCATGTTCCTTTAAAATAGGGACAGAACATCCTTATAACATAGCAGCATATTTGTATTTGGCCATACACATAATTTTATCTCAGCATAAACCTAAATTTGCGGGTATCCTATTTAAGAAAGGGGCATCTATCTACCATCTATCTATCTATCTATCTATCTATCTATCTATATGACAGTGGCTTTTAGCTATTTTTGTGACTTTCAGCAAACTAAAGATTTTTTATGAAAGTACGTAATTTGTTGTATACAAATAATAATAATTTGAAGATTATAAAAATTGTTATACAACAGGTGAAAAATGGCTGAACGCTGAACAGATTGAAGGTGATTGTGTGTGTGTATATTAGTATCATAGGCATCAGGCCTTCATATTGCCTTGCATGCTAGCAATTGTGTGTGTTCAGTCAGTGAAGTTATCTGTTACATTGATCCTTCCCATCTGGAAGAAGCAGTTATCAATCTGTCAATATTCTTTTAAAACTAATTAATGGGATTATAGTCTCTCACATCTGTTCACAATATAAAAGACTGATTATGTTAAATGAGAAAAAAAATGTCTTTTTAACAGATCACCCAAAAATGGTGGATTTTGTAGAAAATAATAGAAACATATTTTTGTTATAAACAGACAGCTCTTTTTCTCTGTAATGTCAGAAATATTAAAATAGTGAAGTAATATTTCCCTTCTTTGGTGATGTGGGGAAGAAAAGAGTATATAGTAATAATAATAATAATAATAATAATAATAATAATGTGTTTAACTTACCAGCAGTGCTACATTGGGAGTAAGGTCTCTAAAGACCTTATAATCTAAAAGTAAAACATTTTACACATGTGGAACAGAGTGCATTAAAATATTTTTTTTTCACATTTAAAAAATGGATGCACTTTTATAGGAGAAAAATGATGATGATTGCAACAAGCACTTACTGTTAGAAGAACTTCTCAGTCATGCTCATTATAGGCTAAGAGAATGCTAAATTCTACATCTTATACTGCTTTTTATAGTATTAAATAGGCACGTGCATTGGGCAGCTTGTTAGCAGCAGAATGCAGAAGAAAGTGGCCTCTTGCTGCCTTTGGCTGTTTTCGAAGACAAAATTAAATTCCTTCTTGTAAACAGTGAAAGTGCAACACACTATGTTCTGGACTTGCACAGATCTTAGTTTGTTAAACATTCACAAGAAGGAATCTGGTTTCAAAAATAGCTGAAGGTAGAGGGCAGGTGCCATCTTCTGCACATGCTTAGTATTAAAGGGACATGAAACCCATTGCTTTTCTTTCATGATTCAAATAGTGCATACAATGATAATCAACTTTCCAATTTACTTCTATTATCATATGTGCTTGATTGGTAGCCTTTGATGAAGGAGCAGCAATGCACTACTAGGAGCTAGCTGAACACATGGGTGAGCCAAAACCAAGAGGCATTTATGCACAGCCACCAATCATCAGCTAGCTCCCAATAGTGCATTGCTGCTAATGAGCCTACCTAAGTATACTTTTATGCAAAGGATACCAAGAGAACAAAACAAATTTGATAATAGCAGCAAACTGGAAGGTTATTTAAATGTTATGATCTATCTGAAATATGAAAGAAAACATTTGAGTTTCGTTTCCCTTTAATCCCAATTTATCAGGGAAGGGGTTAACATTTTACACTTCAGTCTCCAAAAATGAATATTTGGTTAGAATATTGTATGTAGTAAAAGTTACAAATCAACAGTGCTAGCCTTGTATGACAAAGGGTGTATAAAACTAAAAATGCAGCCCTGCAAATCCTATTGAGGAGGGTTATATCTCTGAATAAATGTATGGAATTATGGGGTTGATTTATAACTTAGACTATTTTATCCACACCAAAATGTCATTTTAGAACTATGTTAGTTTAATGTGCTATATTCATTGCATTAAATAAGTTAAACTACTTTTATGTCTCTTGTCTCTTCAAATGCTGATTTTATACATGTATTATAAACGTATTATAAATTGTGCTATTTTTTTTTTCTTTTCAAAACAGTCCCATCTGCATGTGTTTTTAAACCCATGGTAAAGGGATACAAATAATCACATATCCAAATGATGACACTGCCACGCTCCTGTGTTACCTACAAAAGGCACAGAGTAATTGGTACTCGAGTTTGCATGTGTGCTTAACCCCTTAGCAAGGGTTAACATACGACAGAAGAGAATTTGTGGGAAAAAAAATCTACTCTAACATAATGGAACAGTTATAATCGTAGAACCTTTAAAAAATGATTCTGCAGCTCATTTGCAATGTGTTTGTCTACTTAAAGGGAAGCTGTCTTGAATCTTCTCTCGCCCAAAGTTGCACCATTTACATTTCCACTGTACAGCTTGGTCAAGCAGAGAGCCCTTGCTTTCTCTAGTCCAATTGTCAGCAGCAATCTCGCCCCCACCCTGTCTTATTCCTACATCTCCTCCTCTTCTCTAAGGCAGACTGTTTGCTCTCCTGTTTTCCTTGCTAAGAAATTTCCCTTCGATGCAAAAAGGGCTAGACAAGATCCAGAGAAAATACTCACACTGTTAGCTTACTGTCAAGGAGTTGGGAGATGGAAAGATGGAGAGTGAAGGGTAATCATACATCAATTTCCAAAGACAAGTCAGCGATAGTAAACCGTGTGTCCATGTCTTAGTGCAAGCAAGGAAGCTCTTGCATTCTTGACAAAAGGATGTATGTGTGACTTTGCCTGTTTTAATGACTTTGTCTCATCGAGTGTAGCAGCCAAATGCTGCCCGTCTGTACTAATTGTGATTAATTGTGTCTTGTATGAAATTCTCATATTCTAAGTGTCACTTTTTATCTCATTATAATTGTTTGCTAGTACTTGTATGTTATTCGTGTTTCTTCCCTTTACCCTATTTCCTCAGTCTTCTTACAGCTGTCTTTTTCTACCCCAGTCCCCATAATACCAGTTTCTGTCCACTCCACATACCCAGCCTTTCTCTTGTTTATTTCTATCATTATTATTATTATTATTAAGCGTTTAGAGTTAACCCTCCTGATGCCATTCTTTACTGATGTCCACTTGTTAACCACTGTTGCGTTCTTCGCATGTTTCAGAGTTTGCTACCTGTCTTTTTTTCTGTATCAAACCCATTTTTAATAGACACACCTTGAAAGGTATAGACAAAGCGTAACTGAGAGTCTCTATGGTACTTATTGGCGACACCCATTAGCTGCCAGTTCCCTAGAGAAGCACAAGACACACCTTGTAGGGAGAGAGTGCTGCAAGTCACCAACTTGCATCAGGTACTGCAACAAACCAGCTGAGCAGCACTGAAACTAAGCAAAGGAAATTCTCTATTTACACTGCACGAGAAGCCCCCAAATAGTGCTAAAATGGTCAAGAAGTGGAGAAGTCCGAGTGAAATGGAGAGGACTCTGTCTACTAGAGAAGAAGGACCTGAAATGGGAAGGAAAAGGAGTTCAAGCCGGTTTAGCGAGTCATGGAAGAGAATAAGTTCAAGACAAGGATCCACTAGGCGATCTGCAATGTTTTCTCAGCAGCTCATGGTAAGGTGCAAGCGAATTTATGACATATTTTTATTCTTAGACTAATAAACCTTTAGTTAATTCAGGAGCTATCCAAGGTGCTGAACTTACCTCATAGTGCCTATTGCCTAATTCCTATGAGGGAGTGGGGGTGGAGTACTCGTGCTCTATTATTGCTTACATCACGTTAGGCTGGGTTTGATTTTTTCTTTAACATGGACATCATATCGTTTAGTGGCCAGCAGATATGATAGATATAAGCCTCTGTGACATACTCGTTTGGCAGAATGGAGCTTTTAAAATCTGAATTTTACTAATTGGACTTAGAAACCAAGGGGTGTGTTTTATCCACGACCTTATTAGCTGAGCTTCTGGTCATGGAATGCTTTCCTACTCTTCATGATTTTGTATGTTCAAGATTCAAGTACAACTGAAATAGCAAACATATAGGAAGGTAGCAAAACTTGTGCCTTAATTTGTATTTTATAATTAGATAGAGCAACAGTTTGAAATGTGCTTTGTATTTAATTTAAACTTAATACACAAATAATTACTATTATGAATACGTGTAATGAATTGCATTCAAAGAATAGGATACAACTGTCGAATTCCCTGGTGTTTTATGAATTCATTGTGAATTGGGAATTTAACAGGTTGTTTTAACTCTATGTAGGAAAGCTTTAACTGCAATCTATGTACTAAACTATAACACAATATAGACATGCTATATCACTATTATATTATTTTTTTTCTTGCACATTAATTTCAGTGAATATTAGCAAGCTCATTAAAGAATTTTAATGACTGACATTCAGAGGCTGTGAACATATGATTATGTAAGGTTTAGCAACATGACCTATACTTTACTCATTAATTATAAAAATTCCCTGCAGTATATTTAAGTAAAGTTACAGTGTAAAGAATATAAATATACTGTGGTAGTAAATATACTAGATATACATGCTTTCTATGACTGCTAATACATATACCAGACAGACAATTGCTGATGTTAAAAGTACAATTTAGCAAAGGTCATGCTAATGTTGTCCATCTGTAAAGTTATTCAAACTTAAAGGGACAGTCTACACCAGAATTGTTATTGTTTTAAAAGATAGATAATCCCTTTTTAACAATTCCCCAGTTTTGCATAACCAACACAGTTATATTTATATAGTTTTACATCTGTGATTATCTTGTATCTAAGCCTCTGTGCAAACTGCCCCTTTATTTCAGTTCTTTTGACATACTTGCAGTTTAGCCAATCAGTGATAGCTCCCAGGTAACTTCACGTGCATGAGCACAGTGTTATCTATATGAAAAACATGAACTAACACCCTCTAGTGGTGAAAAACCTTTTAAAATGCATTCTTAAGAGGCGGCCTTCAAGGTCTAAGAAATTAGCATATGAACCTACTAGATTAAGCTTTCAACTAAGAATACTAAGAGAACAAAGCAAAATTGGTGATTAAAGTAAATTGGAAAATTGTTTAATATTACATGCCCTATCTGAATCATGAAAGTTTGTTTTGGACTAGACTGTCCCTATAAGTACCGTAATTATATGTCTTCTATTTATATACATTATTGCATATAGACATTATAATAACATAAATAAAAAATGTTGAGTCATAATAAAACTATATGTATGTATTTATGTATAAACACATCAACACAATTTTATAATAAACAGAATAACTATAATAATAGATAATAATAATAATAATAGAAATAGATGTGTATTGTCTAATGTTTAAGTGTAGTATTATTTTCCGTACAGATTAATGATTGTATATTTTAAAATAAAACACAGTGCTGTAAAAACAAAAGCTTGCTGTACAGTTCTTTACAATACAGCTTACAATACTTAGTAATGTTAAACACCCTTTATACATTTCTAAATAAGATTTGGATTATTTTGGAATGTACAATACATACATACATCAACACATACTGTATGTTGGCAAATCATTATCAATACATAGACATTAATTAATGGGTACAAGAAAATACATAGCGTACTGTGGATGGGGGGCAAAAATCATTAGTTAATAAGTATAAAGAAATAATAACCGAGCATATCTTCAAAGTACTGACCTTTAAGGGCACAGTAGGCTAATTCCATTTTTGTTATTTTGGTCACAAAGGCCTAAGTTTAAAAGGCTCAGCTGTCTTAGAGTCAATGAAAACTAGAATATGCTTGCTGTAGCCTTAATCATTCATTTTACAGGGATATAAAGAAAATGCAACATATCTGTAAAAAAAAAAATTGTGGGTTAGATATGCTTGGTCATTGAAATATTCTAAAAAGAGCTACGGCATATTTGCTGTTTTAAGAGGTTTACCACGCAGGGGTTTCTGCTATAAATACACTTAAAGCACCAGAGGGAGCAGTATTTCTATTTGTTACAAATATGATAAAACTGAAACATATTTTCTTCATTTTACTAGTACCTTTTCCTAAAGGAAATGGCATAATATATATAAATATATATATATATATATATATATATATATATATATATATATATATATATATATATAGTTTTTTTTTTAAAAAAATACTAGTATTATTAAAGGGACGTAAACTCCAACATTTTCCTTTTATGATTCAGATAGCGCATACAATTTTAAAAAACTTTCCAATTTACTTCTATTATCCAATTTTCACTATTATCACTGTTTCCTGTCAGTCATATAGTGCCCCAGACATGTGCACGCTACCTATCTAGATATCTCTTCAACAAAGAATAACATGAGAATGATGCACATTTCATAATAGAAGTAAATGGGAAACTTTTTTAAAATCATATTCTCTATCTGAATAATGAAAGAAAGAAAACATGTGCCATATCTCTTTAATGTCAATTAACCAATGGTTAGCAACACTTCCCCACCCAAAATATAAAGTTACTATTATTTCTATAAATAAAAAGATAGGAACTGCTTAGGATTTCCATCTACTTCTATGTTCCAGTCTTTCTTTTTACCCTCACGGTCAGTATTTTTCAGTATGGATCTGTCTTTGGTAGCTTTACACCATCTAATAGTATTTTATTGTTCAATTTGAGAGCACAAGAAAAACAAAACCTTATGAAAGAATACCTAGAAATTTTAAGTGAGCCTTAGCGCTTTAATATGTCATACAAGATTCTGGAGAAGTGTGGAAGTATGTTACTGAAAATTAGTAATCCCTTTAATATGTGTTTCTTTTAAGTAACAAGTAAAGAATATAGTAGTACATAGGACAGTGTTTTGTAAAATTGTCAACCTTTTAATGTGTTTCCAATAATCCATTTTACCTGCTGGAGTTTAATAAATACTTTAAAAAGAACTCCTTTACCTTAATTTTGTCATTTAAAATAATTGTTTTTGCATACTGAAACCACCCCTACTCAGAAAATTTAAAAAATGCAGTAATTACTACAGAAAAGCTATGTAAATGAGAATCAGCAGAATAAATCTCACTCCCAGTATGGGATGAGAAAGATAGGTACTGCTCACTTTAAGTATTTGACTTTGTTTATACTGACAAAAATAAGACAATGACGTATTTGTGTACACAGAGAGTGATAAATAAAGGAGGCCTGATCTCCCTGCAAGCTCAGACCAGTTAAATTGGTTATTTTTTCAAAGAGCAAAACAGTATTACATGTTTAACACTAACCTTAAAGGAACAATTTCCTATACATTTTATACTCTGCAGCTTGTATTAAAAGTATTTGGAAACACGTTACAAGGAAACCAATTTTGCTTTAAACTGCCGCTTTAAGAAACACGTGCCCAAGTTATTCAAAGGTAGACAACAGAGATTAATTTTAAGACTATAAAATAAATGTATACAAATTTAAAATAACATTTGTTCATACCTGATTGATTTGTAATATATCAAACATGTAATTTAGAACTACAGGGATTTCTTTTTCTATTGCTTATTACATTCTTATGTTGCCAGTAGTCCTTCTCCTTTTGGTGATTTAATTAGATTAAATCCAACAGGTGGAATAGAACAAACCTAAGTAATAGAACAGTGTCCTTCAGTGCTAATCATGCAGCACACCACCAGGCCAGGATATGTGGATATCCTTGCCTTGTCATATGAAGCTCAGTTACGGTAACTAATTCACTGAATAACTCAGCAGTAATATCCTCAAATACTGCAACTGAGAACCATGGATTTGAAAGATATACATTGTGAAACTGGGATTTGATTCTACAAGGGGCATAGTCACTTAGACATGTTAAAGCCTCAGCTTTGGTGCAGTTTAGGATTGATGGAATGTTGTTAAAAGGGCTTTTAAATGTTATAATAAAATGCATTTAAATCATTTTTTTAAAAAAAAAAGTTTTAAAATTAATTTAAATTAATGATCATACCAGACACATGTGAAAACTTGTGGAATGCAATAATACCATATTTGCTGGAATTGTTTATCAATGGATTAACTCTATCCACCACTTGTCTTATCTGGATGAGCCAATAACAACGTGTTATTGGAGTATACAAGGCTAGAAACTAATTAGGAAACTAATTAGAAACTAATTAAGAAAGATATAAACTAACTACTACAGTGATCAAACAATCCATGTGTGGAAAGAAGTAAGACTTGTTAAGTGTAATATGGAATACACACTTCCAATTCTCATTGAGATTGGGAAATTTGCAATTTTCAGAGTTATATGTTTTTTTTGTGGAGAGTCAGCCACTAGAGAAATTTACATAGAGAATGTTTTTTTAATAAAATTATTATTAAGGTGCTACATCGGCACCGTTGGTGCAGACCCTGAAAAAAGATATGTAATAAGTTACAGCAAAGAGATAGATGCCACAAAAGAGATATGATAAGCCCAAATGTCAGAGCTAGGGAAATCAGCACTCTTTTAAATTCGTACAAAAAATTATAAATATTTATTTAATGGTCAGGAACAAATTCCAGTGAAGGGGTAGCGTTAGGAGCAGCATACAAGATACCATCACAGGATGCATATGCCCCCAAATAGCTACTGCAGTAAATATACAGTGACAACCTCTGGCCTGACTTGCCACTTATACCTGTGTACCGCTGTATATATATTTTTGGATTCACAGGTGCCCCTGAAACGAGGACCGGTCCTCTGTACTATTATATATATTTTAATATAATACTGTTTTTAGTTTTGGGTACATATGCATGTGCACACAAACATACATGCATATACATACAAATATGTACACACACATACACACATATATATATATATATATATATATATATATATATATATATATATATATATATATATATATATATATATATATATACATATACACCTTTGAGCACATCTTAGACACCTTGTCATAAACAGCATCCCGTTTAAGCATTTTTGTTTTAAAAAAATAAATAGTTTAAATTGTTTTCACTCAGAAAATATAGCTATAGATATATATATTTGAAATACATAGAAGTCTATGGGGAGAAGGAATTAGCATAGCAGTGTTATCTGTCCTCCAAATATTAGCACACCTGAGGCTTTTGCTTAAATGAAAATGTTTTACTTTCAACATGAGTGCAACAATAGGTCTGGTCTCTGCTCCAGACCTTTCTCCTTCTTGCTAACCCGTGTCACTAACTGTCTTTCTCACATCTCTTCATGGATGTACTCTCACCACCTTAAGCTAAATCTCTCCAAAACTGAGCTCCTTATTCCCCCCCCTTCTAAAATCTCCACCCCCCCATCTCTCTATAACTGTTGACAACTCCATCATTTCCCCTACCCCGCATGCCCGATGTCTTGGGGTCACATTTGACTAAGATCTTTCTTTCACTCCTCACATTCAGATTTTAATCCACTCTCTCATCCTTTCCCGTCTTGACTAATGCAACTCGGTCCTCTCTGGTCTCCCTAGCTGCCGTCTTGCTCCTTTACAATCCATAATGAATGCCTCTGCCAGGCTCATCTTCCTTACACGTCACTCTCCATTTGCTGAACCTCTCTGCCAATCCCTTCACTGGCTTTCTCTTGCCTTAAAACACAAAATTCTGACTGACATACAAAGCCCTCAACTGCACTGCTCCCCTCTATCTCAGACCTTGTTTACAAATACTTTCCCTCCCGTCCCTTTCGCTCTGCTCACAAATTCCTCCTCTCCTCCACTCTTGTTACCTCCTCACATTCCCAGTTACAGGTCTTCTCCAGACTGGCTCCGATCTTGTGGAACTCTCTGCCTCGCTCCACAAGACTCTCCCCTAGCTTTGAAAGCTTCAAGCACTCCCTAAAGACTCTTCTGTTCAGGGATGCATACAACCTACACTAACCTTTCCTAATAACAGTTCCTCTCCTCCATTGCTATCCGCCATGAACCCCTTTAGAATGTAAGCCTAAGAGCCCAACTGCTTGCAGATCACCTTCACAAGTGCTGACTACAACAGTGCGACTCAAGGCAGGACCCTCTACCCATTTGATCCCTATAATTGCTACCTTGTATACCGCCTATGTTTATTGCGCTGCAGAATCTGTTGGTGCTCTACAAATAACCGATAATAATAATAACAATAGAAACACTATTAATTTAACATGTGTGGTGTTAGCGCTCAATAGTGCTGATATTTTTCCACTTCACTTGTAATCTCATCCTATATCTTTATAAACATAAGATAAAATATCCATTCATACAAGTATCATTAATTTTAAATATATATACATAGAGTTTGCTTGAAAGTAGTGAAGAGAGTGTCATTGATAGAAAAGTAAGAAAAACACAAGAAAGTTCATGGGATCAAAAGGTACAATCACAATGCAATGCCAGCAGACTGTGAAAGGAATTCAGTACAATATATTTTGAAATGAAAAATACTAAAATTCATCATAATATTCAAGGAAAAAGCAACATTTATAGATGCCTAAAATATACCTTTAAGCAAATTAATGTGATACAGTGTATTTGGATGGTCCCTTAAAAACATACATTCTTTTTAAATGTGTTTTTCTCCATAGGTGATTCTATAAGTGTATCCTTGTCCTCACCTATCCTCCATAAGCCAGTGGGACACATATGCATGCAGAACAGAACTAGGGAGTGACATCAGTGTTGTATACATGCACAAAGCATATAGGTGTTGTTTGCACAATATACCAGTAATGGAGTGATGATTTACCAACATGGGAACACACTACTAACTTAAAGGGCCATGATACCCACATTTTTTCTTTCATGATTTAGAAAGAGAATGCATTTTTAAACATCTTTCTAATTTACTTCTATTATCTAATTTGTTTTATTCTCTTGATATTCTTTGCTGAAAAGCATATCTAGATATGCGCAGTAGCTGCTGATTGGTTGCTGCACATAGAAGCCTCATGTGATTGGCTCACCCATGTGCATTGCTTTTTCTTCAAATAAGGATATCTAAAAATGAAGCAAAATAAATAATAGAAGTAAATTGTAATGTTGTTTAAATTTGTATGTTCTATCTGAATCATGAAAGAAAGATTTTGGGTTTAGTGGCCCTTTAAGATTCAGTTAAAGGGATAAGGTATTGTAAAATTTGTTTCTCCTTAATGTGTACCAATTCCAGCTGCAGTGTTTAAAATATATTGGAAATTGTTCTTTAGGTATATTTATGTATACTGCTAACTGAAACTACAACGCAATACAGTAGGTTGACCTTGTAGGGAGAAAATACCTCATTATCACCTAGATTACAAGTTTTGCGTTACGTTGCAGTACGGATTTTAACAATGAAAAAATGGCCTTTACACTGGAATAGCTAGGAACGCATATTACGAGTCGTGGTGGTATAGCTATACCGCAAGCATTTTAGCCTGTAACGCAACGTACATTACACACTCAAAAAAATGAAGTTTTGTGTGGGATTTTCATAGCGCCGGTATTACAGGTTGTGCGGTCCAGCTAAAATGCCTGCGTTACAGCTATACCAACACGATCCATACCGCCATCTGAGACCAGTAGTGAAAAACAAAAATCTTTCACAAAACTCATAACTAAACTGTTATAAAGTACACTAACACCCATAAACTAACTATTAAATCTTAAACCGCCACCCTGCCGCATCACAAACACTATATTTAACCTATTAACCCCTAATCTGCCGCCCACCCACATCACAACTATTAAATAAACCTATTAACCCCTAATCTGCCGTTTACCCACATCGCCAACACTATTTAAATATATTAACCACTAAACCGCTGCTCCCCGACACTATAATAAAGTTATTAACCCCTAAACCTCCAGCCTCCCACATCACCATCACAAAATAAACATATTAACTCCTAAACCTCCGGCCTCCCGCATCACCGCCACTAAATAAACCTATTAACCCCTAAACCACGCCCCTCACATCCCAAAACACAAAATTAAACTATTAACCCCTAAACGTAACACCCCCCTAACTTTAAATTAAAATTACAATATAACTATATTTAAAGGGACAGTGTACACAAGAATATTTATTGTTTTAACAGATAGATAATCCATTTATTACCCATTCCCTAGTTTTGCATAACCAACACAGTTATATTAATATACTTATTATCTCTGTGATTATCTTGTACCTAAGCCTCTGCAGACTGCCCCCTTATTTCAGTTCTTTTGACAGACTTGCATTTTAGCCAATCAGTGCTGGCTCTTAGGAACTCCACGTGCGTGAGCACAGTGTTATCTATATGACACACATGTACTAACACCCTCTAGTGGTGAAAAACTGTAAAAATGCCCTAATCTAAGAGGCGGCCTTCATGGGCTTAGAAACTATCATATGAACCTCCTAGATTTAGCTTTCAACTAAGAATACCAAGAGAACAAAGCAAAATTGGTGATAAACGTAAATAGGAAAATTGTTTAAAATTACATGCCCTATCTGAATCATGAAAGTTTATTTTGGACTAGACTGTCGCTTTAAATAAATAAAAACTTACCCGTGAATTAAAAATAAACCTAATTTTAAACAATAAATTAACCTAACATAACTATTATAATAAAATAAAAATAAACTACCAATTAAAAAATCTAAATTACAAATTTAAAAAAACCTAACATTACAAAAAATAATTAAAAATCTAAAATTACAAAAAATAATAAACACTAAATTGCGAAAAACAAAAAACACTAAGCTTACAAAAAATAATAAATAAAATTATCAAAAATAAACACAATTATACCTAATCTAATAGCCCTATAAAAATAAAAAGCCCCCCCAAATAAAAAAAAACCCTAGCCTACAATAAACTACCAATAGCCCTTAAAAGGACCTTTTGTAGGGCATTGCCCTAAGTTAAAAATCTCTTTTACCTGTAAAAAATTGCAAAGTCCCCCCAACAGTAAAACCCACCACTCAACCAACCCCCCCCAAAATAAAAACCTAAGTCTTAAAAAAACCTAAGCTACCCATTGCCCCTAAAGGGTCATTTGTATGGGCATTGCCCTTAAAAGGGCATTCAGCTCTCTTTCACTGCCCTTCAAAGGGCATTCAGCTATTTTACAATTGCCCAAAACCCTAATCTAACACTAACGCCATTAAATCTACTCACGGTTCCTGAAGTCCGGACATCCATCTTCATCCAGGTGGCGAGAAGTCTTAATCCAGGTGGCGACACCTTCATCCATCTCAGGGACGTCTTCTAACTTCATCCCGGTGGCGCAGAGCAGAGCTAACCTGGAAGCCGATCCCATCCTGCACGGAGCTTCCACTTCATACAGTCACCGCCGTACACTGAAGTTGAATGCAAGGTAGCCATTTCAAAATGGCATACCTTGCATTCCTATTGGCTGATTTGATTCTTCAAATTCAAATCAGCCAATTGGATCAGAGCTTCTGAAATCCTATTGGCTGTTCAAAACAGCCAATAGGATGAGAGATACTGAAATCATATTGTTTGATTTGAACAGCCAATAGGATTTCAGTAGCTCTCATCCTATTGGCTGTTTTGAAAAGCCAATAGGATTTCAGAAGCTCTCATCCAATTGGCTAATTTGAATTTGAAGAATCAAATCAGCCAATAGGAATGCAAGGTTTCGTTTATTATTTTTTGTAATTTTATATTTTGTATTTTTTTTTTCATAGTGTTAGGTAATTTAAAATTTACGTTTTTAATTGGTAGTATTTTTTTATTTTATTAGAATAGTTATGTTAGGTTAATTTATAGTTTAATGCTAGCTTTTTTAATTTCACAGGTAAGCCGGAGGTTTAGGGGTTAATAGGTTTATTTAGTAGGGGCGATGTGGAAGGTCGGAGGTTTAGGGGTTAATCATTTTATTTAGTGGCGGCGATGTCGGGGAGTGGCGGATTAGGGGTTAATTGCTTTTATTAGTGGCAGCGATGTCAGGGGCGGCGAATTAGGGGTGTTTAGACTAGGGGTTTATGTTAGAGTGTTAGGTTTAAACGTAACTGTTTTTTCCCCATAGACATCAATGGGGTTGCATTACGGAGATTTTTCATTCCACACTTCAGTTTTTTTTCTAACACTCTGTCGCCTTTAATGCCTATGGGGGAAAGCGTAAATGAGCACGTCAAATCAGCCTTTGGCTTTTGTGCAGTATGGAGCGTAACGCCACCATATCGCACGCACAAGGATGCTTTTCAGTAACTCGTAATGGCAGCGCTATGGAGAGTGAAATAACACAACTTTTTTGGCGTTAGTTTCGCACCCTGTTTAGTGCAAAACTCGTACTCTAGGCATATGTTATCTATTTAATTATTTGCACAAAGTCCTCCTTATATTTTTTATTATTGTTTACTCAAAGGCCAGTACTTAGGCCCTGATATTCAAGGTTCCCATCTTGGAGAGAAATAGCAGTTCAGACTTTACAAGGGCTGAACTCACTGAATATTCAAAAGAAAAAGGACAGATATTTCCAGCACTGTGAGATCTCCCTCATTTTTATATATGAAGGAGAGACAACCCCAGTGCAATACAGCACTGTGTGATATGAGAGTTTTGTTGCACTTATGTGTTACTTTTTACAAATTAGGATTATACTTTGTATATTTCAGTTTATATTTACAAATTACATTGCACCTTGAATTTGCTGCATTGCAAACTAAAACTGATACTTTCAGAAAGTGGGAGGAGCAGGGCAGTCCCCTGAGCTGAACAGGGGAGTTCCCAGGGTATGTCTGTAGCTCTCTCACCAATCTTGTGAAATTTTCTAAGCATTTTAAACAAGTTGGTCTCATTGATTTGTCTCACCAGCTGTATGCAGGTGAAGTTTGCTAAAAATTCACAATAGACATTATTTAACTAACAGAAAAGTATTATATACTAAAATATAGACAAAAGCAATTTAAATTGTAGTGAACACATTTCTGTTTAATTTGGAATTGATGCAAACTGAGCCTTTATATCAGCCCCAGGGTTCTCCTGTTACCTTCTCTCTTCCATGTGAAACATTGTATCCCAAAGCCTTATTAATTTCTATGGAAGGCATCTCTCATCTCTCTGGGATTTACCGGTTCCTACCCTTTTCTTAGAAAATTCAGTGAGTTCTGCCTCTGTGAAGTCTGCTCTATAACCAGAATATATAAAATCACAATCCTAAATACACTGCTGTACACAAAATAAAATACAAAATAGAAAGTTCAAAGTTAAAGTGTAATAAAGATTTAATCGTAAGTGTAAAGTGATATAAAATAGAAAGCACAAAGTATAAATGCAGCAGATCTGCCATGCCATGCAGTGCTATATTGATCTGGGCTTGTCTTGCCTTCATACAGAAATCTAGGGAACACCTCATGGAGAAGTAAAGCAAAATCTGCCTTTTGAAAATTTCACATGAACATTTTAGTATCTCTCTGTCACAGACACACACTGGGAGCATTATTTTAACTAAACTTTCTTGTTTACATGGTTTTATATAACCAGAACTTAAAAAGACATTGTATATTAGATTTTTCTTTGCATAAATGTTTTGTAGATGATCCATTTATATTAGAGTACACTGTCCCTTTAAGGTCAAAATTAAACTTTCACAATTCAGGTAGAGCAGAGATGTCCAACTGTTGCCCCATGGGCCACATGCAGCCCTCTACACTAGGTTTTGTAGCCCCTTGAAAAAAGCAGAACTAAGAATGCGTGCCATGGATTTTGTGGCTCCAGTAAAATGTGCAACTAAAAATTACTGTTTTTGGGACTTCTAGGTACATGGGAAAACAAAGCCCCCCCCCCCCGAAAGGGTAACAGGAGATAACTGCAATGGAAGTAAATCAAATTTGTAAATTTGTAATTTTAAATTAATTTCAAAGTGTTATTGTGTTGTCTTTTTTATGCCGTAGTTGATCATGAAATGCTATTGTACGGTCCTTTAAGTATGTGCAGAATACAGTGATCTAGAATGAGATGTTAGCTGGCCAGGGAAACCTCATTCAGGATTAAACCCATTTTTAAGATAATGTTTATGATGCAAAGAAGAGATAAAATTGTTGCCCTTTCCTATTACTCCTCTTGAAATCTATAGGCACAGAATCTTATTGTCAAGTGCTTTCTCTTCAGTAAAATGTGTTGATTGTATTGTGTTGCAGCTAGATATTACAGTGGTATAAACAGATTAGGAGGGTTTATTATAATGTCAATTGCACATTTTTAATATAATATTTAAGCTTCAATTAAATAGTGGATAAAACTAACCTTAAAGCATCATGACAATAATAGTCGCCTTGATCATAATATAAAATGTAAATATTAAGCTAATGCAATGTGCATAGAATTTTTAAGTATATCTTAATAACACAATGAAAGATAGACATAGAGCATTGCTCTCTTTACACCAATGCAATATTTCAAGGTCTCTTGGAATTTTCTTTGGCTATTGACTGCATGGCGGAAGTTAATTTATTTAAGGTAATCCGTGTGCCCTAAGGGACAATAAACACTATTATGTTTCTACAGAATTACAGAACATTGGAAATCTTGTTCCCCATGCACCAATCCAATATAGAATTGGACAAATAGATTATTTGTAATTAGCAATACTCCTCTATGATGCATACCTGCTTATTCGTCTTTGTTCTCTCTTTCCTTTCCTGCAACTACTTTTTAACAAACATCCTCCCACTGTGAAACACCTTTACAAATATCACACAGTTACATTGATTTCTATTGCATTTCTAAATATATTCTTAAACACTATAAGGCCAATTGTATTGTGGATAGTCCTACTAATTATTGGGTTCAAGTTTTGCCGCCACACCCATTGCCAACAGGTGTATAAAATTTAGCACATACCAATGCAATCTCCATAGACACACATTGACAGTACAATGGATCATACTAAAGAGTTTAGTGACTTTAAACAATGTAATAGGATGCCACATTTGCCACAAGTCATTCTATAAAAATTCTGACTACTAGATTTTCCCTGGTCAACTGTAAGTGCTATTATTATGAAGTTGAAATGTCTAAGTGGAACAGCTCAGCTACAAAGTAGTAGACCATGCAAGTTCACAGAGTGAGGCCTCCAAGTGCTATTGCATCTGTTGCATCACTCACTACAGAGATCCAAAATGCCTTTAGATGCAACATCAAAACAAGAACTGTGTGTCAGGAGATTCATGAAATCGGTTTCCATGGAAAAGCAGCTCAAATTACATGTGCAATGCCAAGCATCAGCTGCAGTGGTGTAAAGACTGCTGCCACTGGACTCTGTAGCCGTGGAAACATGTTCTCTGGAGTGATGAATTATGCTTCTGGATGTCAATTGGAAGAACCCGGGTATAGTGGATGCAAGAAGAGCTTTAGCTGCAGGAATGCATTGTACCTACGGTAAAGTTTGGTAGAAAAGGGATAATGGTCTCATGCAGTTTTTCAGGGTTTTAGTTAGGCCTCTTAGTTCAATTAAAAGGTTATCTTAATGCTAAAGGATACAAAGACATTTTAGAGATTTGGGTACTTCCAAATTGTGGCAACAGTTTGGGGAAGGCCTTTTTCTGTTCCTGCATGCCTGTGCCCCTGTACACAAAGCAAGGTCCATGAAGACATGGTTTGAAGAGTTTGGCATGGAATAACATGAGTGGCCTGCTCAGAGTCTTGACCTCAACCTCATGAATACCTTTGGGATGTATTCAAATGCCAATTTGAGCCAGACTTTTCTCATCCAGACCTCACAAATGCTCTTTTGGATAAATTCCCACAGACAAGCTCCAAAATAATGTGAAAAGCCTTTCTTTGTTATAGCTGCAATGCGGGGGACATCTCTATACTAATGTCCATGGTTTTGGAATGGTATTATGTCCAACAAGCTCATATATTGATGGTCAGGTGTTCATATACCTTTGCCATGTAGGGTATATGTGTTTATTTGCTTATTCATAATGCTTTTTATTTTTGTTACACACACACATACTTACACTCATTGCCGTCTGATAATATTCCTGCTATAGAAAATGTTGATGTCGCAATTCTTAACAATGACTTGACTTAGCTGTATCAAAAATATGAGCTCATGAACCATACAAGCTAGGGTATCTCTATGATGCTGTAATAGTGCTACGCTTGAACTCTTGTAGCAGCAGTGTTATGTGTGTTGATCTTTATGCCAGGATTAAAGGGACATAATACTCATATGCTAAATCACTTGAAACTGATGCAGTATAACTGTAAAAAGCTGACAGGAAAATATCACCTGAGCATCTCTATGTAAAAAAGGAAGATATTTTACCTCACAATCTCCTCAGCTCAGCAGCGTAAGTTCTGTGTAAAAAGTTATACTCAGCTGCAGCCCAGCTGCAGGTAAAAAAAAAAAAAAATGAAGAAATGAACAGCAGCCAATCAGCATCAGCAGTGCTGAGGTCATGAACTCTTTTACTGTGATCTCATGAGATTTCACTTAACTCTCATGAGATTTCATAGCAAACTTCCTTTAAACTGAATAGGGAAATAAGATGAGAGTGCACATAAGCTCGCCCCTTCCGCTGTCCCTGGACAGACATACTAATATGCTGCTTAGAAATCATTTACAATGGGATGTGGCTACTGAGAAACTTTTGAGGTAAAATATCTTTCTTTTTTACATAGAGATGTTCAGGTGATATTTTCTAGTCAGCTTTTTACAGCTATGCTTCATCACTTTCAAGTGTTTAAACATTTGGGTATTATGGCCCTTTAATTATGGTTGAGAATTAAGTTAAGAGTTTTAAGGTTAGACATTGGTATTGGGATAACTCCATATATCTATATGTTGCAAGTTCCTTTGTGGGCACCATTGCAGCTTTAAATTCTCGTCATGGTAGCTATGATATTACATTTGGGTTGACATTCTCAACAAGAACCAAATAACATTATACTAAAGAGAGATGGCCAAGGCGATATGAGCATCAGAAAATAACACACTTTATTATTTCCCCCCCAAAAAATAATAGAAAAAATTGAAATTTATTTATAATTTCCAAAATAAAAAAATGACTACCAAACATAATTGCCACTTTATTCCATAGCAGTGTTTTATTAAATATTTTCGTTACTGTGACTAACTTTGCAGTTGGACCGTTAGAAATCCATTTATCAACTCATCCTACATAAGGTGAATCTAAACAAATTAATTTGTGATAAAAACGTGGGGCCCGATCAGATATGCAGCGCCGCCCGGCGACGCTGAAATTTGCGCTGGTTTGGTATCCTATATACGGCGTAACCTAGAAGTTACACTCGTATATTTCTGCCGTCGCCCGTAGTTTTTTGGGCCATGGGCAGGTATACCAAACCAGCGCAGTTTGGTATCCAATATACAGCCTAATGACTTACGTGGCGAAAATGGAGAAATCTTACTCCATTTTCACCTCGCCACAAAATGCAGCCGTAGTAAGCCTTACGCTGTCTATTGGAGCCCCGTAACTCCCTAAACTACCTGCAAAATAAACCTAACACCTAACGCATGCGCAATATCTATCTACCTGTCAACCGCGATCCCCCGCCGCAATCCCTAATAAGGTGTTTAACCCCTAAACTGCCGCACACGGACCCTGCCGCCACCTACAATAAAAGTATAACCCCCTAATGTGATCCCCCTACACTGTCGCAAACTACATTACATACCCCCTAATGTGAGTCCCTTACACTGCCGCCACCTATCTTACCTACCCCTAAAGTGAGCCCCTACCCCGCCGCCATCTATCTTACCTACCCCCTAAAGTGAGCCCCCTACCCCGCCGCCATCTATCTTACCTACCCCCTAAAGTGAGCCCCCTACCCCGCCGCCATCTATCTTACCTACCCCCTAAAGTGAGCCCCCTAGCCCGCCATCTATCTTACCTACCCCCTAAACTGAGCCCCCTACCCCGCCGCCATTATCTTACCTACCCCCTAAACTGAGCCCCCTACCCCGCCGCCATCTATCTTACCTACCCCCTAAAGTGAGCCCCCTACCCCACCGCCATCTATCTTACCTACCCCCTAAAGTGAGCCCCTACCCCGCCGCCATCTATTTTAAAAATATTAACCCCTAATTATTTCCCCCTACACCGCCGCCAGCTATATTAACTATAGTAACCCTAATTATATTAGGGTTAATATAGTTAATATAGTTATTATATATATTAACTATATTAACCCTAATTATATTAGGGTTAATATAGTTAATATTATTATTATTATATTATATATATATATATATATATATATATATATATATATATATATATATATATATATATATATATATATATTAAGTATAATAATTCTAACATCCCTAACTAAATTCTTATTAAAATAAATCTAATTAATATTAATATTATTAATTAAAATATTCCTATTTAAATCTAAATACTTACCTATAAAATAAACCCTAAGATAGCTACAATGTAACTAATAATTACATTGTAGCTCTTTTAGGGTTTATATTTATTTTACAGGTAACTTGGTATTTATTTTAACTAGGTACAATAGCTATTAAATAGTTAATAACTATTTAATAGCTACCTAGTTAAAATAATTACCAATTTACCTGTAAAATAAATCTTAACCTAAGTTACAAATACACCTACACTATCAATAAATTAAATAAACTACAAATATCTAAACTAAAATACAATAAAATAATCTAAACTAAATTACAAAAAAAACAAACACTAAATTACAAAAAATAAAAAAAAGATTACAAGATTTTTAAGCTATTCTAAGCCCCCTAATAAAATAATAAAGCCCCCCCAAATAAAAAACCAATCAGCCAATCGGATTGAACTTGAATCTGATTGGCTGATTCTATCTTCTGCCTTAATTCCGATTGGCAGATAGAATCCTATCAGCCAATCCGAATTCGACGGACGCCATCTTGGATGACGTCATTTAAAGGTACCTCATTCGTCGGGAAATCGTCGTGCCGGATGGATGCTCCGCGGTGGAGGAGCGAAGAAAGAAGATTGAAGATGCCGCTTTGCTTGAAGACATCTCCGGATGGAAGAAGACATCGCCGGATGAAAGAAGACTTCACTGCCGCTTGATTGAAGACATCGCCCGGATGGAAGAAGACTTCACTGCCGCTTGATTGGATATCGCCCGGATCGGATGAAGAGTTCGGCCCGGCTGGGTGAAGACAAGGTAGGGAGATCTTCAGGGGGGTAGTGTTAGGTTTTTTTAAGGGGGGTTTGGGTGGGTTTAGAATAGGGGTATGTGGGTGGTGGGTTGTAATGTTGGGGGGTGGTATTGTGTTCGTGTTTTTCTTTTACAGGCAAAAGAGCAGAATTCTTTGGGGTATGCCCCGCAAAAGGCCCTTTTAAGGGCTGGTAAGGTAAAAGAGCTTTGAACTTTTTAAATTTAGAATAGGGTAGGGACATTTTTTTATTTTGGGGGGCTTTATTATTTTATTAGGGGGCTTAGAATAGGTGTACTTAGCTTAAAAATCTTGTAATCTTTTTTTATTTTTTGTAATTTAGTGTTTGTTTTGTTTTGTAATTTAGTTTAGATTATTTTATTGTATTTTAGTTTAGATATTTGTAGTTTATTTAATTTATTGATAGTGTAGGTGTATTTGTAACTTAGGTTAGGATTTATTTTACAGGAATATTGGTAATTATTTTAACTAGGTAGCTATTAAATAGTTATTAACTATTTAATAACTATTGTACCTAGTTGAAATAAATGCCAAGTTACCTGTAAAATAAATATAAACCATACAATAGCTGCAATGTAATTATTAATTACATTGTAGCTATCTTAGGGTTTATTTTATAGGTAAGTATTTAGATTTAAATAGGAATATTTTAATTAATAATATTAATATTAATTAGATTTATTTTAATAAGAATTTAGTTAGGGATGTTAGAGTTAGATAGGGTTATTATACTTAATATATATATAATATAATAACTATATTAACTATATTAACCCTAATATAATTAGGGTTAATATAGTTAATATAGCTGGCGGCGGTGTAGGGGGATTAAATTAGGGGTTAATATTTTTAAAATAGATGGCGGCGGGGTAGGGGCTCACTTTAGGGGGTAGGTAAGATAGATGGTGGCGGGGTAGGGGGCTCACTTTAGGGGGTAGGTAAGATAGATGGCGGCGGGGTAGGGGGCTCACTTTAGGGGGTAGGTAAGATAGATGGCGGCGGGGTAGGGGCTCACTTTAGGGGGTAGGTAAGATAGATGGCGACGGGGTAGGGGGCTCACTTTAGGGGGTAGGTAAGATAGATGGCGGCGGGGTAGGGGCTCACATTAGAGGGTTGCGGCGGTTTAGGGGTTAATACATATTTTATTGTTAGGATAGTGAGGGGGGATAGAGGGTTAGACGTGTCGGGCTATGTTTAGGAGGCATGTTAGACAGTACAAGAGATTTAATAACTTTAGTCAGGTTTTGTAGGCGCCGGCAGTTTCTAAAGTGCCGTAAGTCACTGGCGACTCCAGAAATTTGTACTTATGCAGATTTCTGGACATCGCTGGTTTGTCAGACTTACGGCACTTTAGCATCTGACGGTGCCGTATATAGGATAGCTCGAGTTGCGAGCTGAAACTGCGGGCGGCAGGGGTTCCCTCGCTTGCGCCGCAAACTACGATCTTTATCGGATTGCGCCCGTGGTATATGTATATGCAGCCATCAATCAGCACCTAGAACCTAGGTTCCTTGCTGTTCCTGAGCTTTCCCAGATAAACCTTTCAGCAAAGGATAACAAAAGAAGAAATCTAATTAAATAATGGAAGTAAGGGGCATATGTATCAAGCTCTGAATGGAGCTTGATGCCCCGTGTTTCTGGCGAGCCTGCAGGCTCGCCAGAAACAGCAGTTATGAAGCAGCGGTCACAAAGACCGCTGCTCCATAACCTGTCCGCCTGCTCTGAGCAGGCGGACAGACATCACCACAATACAACCCGATCAAGTACGATCAGGTTGATTGACACCCCTCTGCTGGCGGCTGATTGACCGCAACTTTGCAGGGGGCGGCGTTGCACCAGCAGCTCTTGTGAGCTTCTGGTGCAATGCTGAATACGGCAAGCGTATTGCTCGCCGTATTCAGTGAGGTCTGGCGGACCTGATCCACAGTGTCAGATCAGGTCCGCCAGACCTTGATAAATATGCAGTATTCAGCGAGGTCTGGCAGACCTGATCCATGGTGTCGGATCAGGTCTGCCAGACCTTGATAAATATGCCCCTAAGTGTTAAGTTGCTTAACATTGTATGCTCTGTCTAAATCATGAATGTCTAATTATGACTTTACTGTCCCTTTAAGATATATGTGATGTTTATGAGATAATATGACAGATCTTTATTAACACAGACAAGGGCATACATTATTATTATTATTAGAGGGAGGTATATAAAATAAATAAACCAAAATAAAAAATCCTTTAATGACCACACAATTTGAAATCACAACAGCCTTTGTTAATTGGATTTAGTAGACATTTACTATAGATTTTAATTGTAAGAATTTGCATATTTTTTCACACACATGCCTGTTGACATTTCATGTGAATAGAGATGTAAATGATAGAAAACTCTACTTAAATTCACCTAATTGTAGCAGGTGTGTGTGTGTATATAATATATACAGATATATAGAAATAACTAAGTATAAAACATTTTATTTTATGTGACGAACATTGGGATGTGAATTATATCTGTTCAAAACACATTTAATCATATACAATTGATTAAAAATGATCTTGCATATTCAAAGGTAGTTGACTGGAAAGGGCTCAAAATTGTGTGTGTGTGTGTATATATTATATCTATTGTGTGTGTTTTTTGTAAAATGGGCTGAACATGGGCATTCCAAGGGCATGTATGAAATTTTCTCTCTACTGAAAGCGTATTTCTCTAAACATTTCCACTCTACAATTCTCGCTGTTATATCTTGCAAATGAGACAGATAGCTCAGCATGCTAAGGCACTTTGAGCTCTGTAGCAACCCAAGGGTCGCAGGTTCTATCCCCAGCAAGGTCCACTCAGCCTTTCATCCTTCTAAGGTTGATAAAATGGGCAGTGGCTTTAGACTCTTTCAGGTGATTAGCAGTATTTTAAAAGTACCCAATACATACATACAA
Organism: Bombina bombina; assembly: GCF_027579735.1. NCBI lineage: Eukaryota > Metazoa > Chordata > Amphibia > Anura > Bombinatoridae > Bombina > Bombina bombina. The sequence goes on from NC_069500.1 coordinate 598,732,273, forward strand.
AAGGTGACTAGGTTGTGTCAAAATACTTAATAGCCTAATAGAAAAATATGAAAATCTAGGTGATTGTAAGATATATGCAGAAAGCAGCATAATGTGATTTATATTGGCTGCAGGATTTAATTTTTAAGTGTGCTCCCTGCTAACTTCGCCCTTCACAGCAAAGTTTCTCTGTCTAAGGGACTGCATTATTTTTAATAGGAGACATCTCACCACTCGCAGGAAATGCCCCTTTTTAAAGATAATTCCACCAGGGCAGCCCATGTGAGGGATGGCGTGAAAAACTACATCTGATCTGGCAAAGTTTAAATAATAGACAAGAAGGGCAAATCTCTCCAGCTGTTAGTAGAGAGTCTGCTAATAATGAACTACAGAGATTTTAATTCTGATAGAACAAACTGACTGAGTACAGATATTGGTAGAGATTGAGTGTATGGGAAAATTAGATGGTGACAAATCTATAAAAAGAAAAAATTGCAACATAGTGCTAGTTAAAAAATAACCAAAATAACAATAATTACAAAAAAAAAACTGCTTAACCTTTTTTTTTGTTTTTAACTGGGAGATTGTCACAAACATTAGCTGCCATTTACAAGCAGCACTAGAAGTGCCCTCTTCTGACATGTCTATAGGGTGGGGGCTACAGCATCTAATTAGCTGTACCACCCACTGACTGATATAGATGGCCATCGAGATACACAAATTAGTACTGATGATGTACTAAAATAACATTGGTATTGGTATGCATCACAATGTAATAGATGTCTTTTAGAAAAAAATAAAATAAAGGTTAGTGTTCCTTTCATGAAATTAAATTCACTTCAGACCACAGATTTTGTGTTAAATGTTATAAAACTTTAGTTGAAAAATGAATTTAAATAGCTACAATTACATGTCTAACCTTTGCTATGCTTTTCTGTGTAGGACAGTGGGATGAACAAAGTGTTCTTTGGAGAATTTAACATTTTCTTCTGAGGGGAATGTTACAAAATCTCCCTCAATCTTTAGAAGAAAAAAAATCATCTTTCATCCATTAAAATGATTTCTAAGCCTATTAAATTAAATTAAAATAAAGTATATTGTTACACAATATTGGTAATTTTGTTGATGGGTTATTTATTAATATTTAAAGTTACAAAATATGTTTTATAAATATTTAAAGTTGTGTTGTGCTTCAAACACAAAACATACAGCTAACTACAAGAAGTCTTAAAAGATGATAAAGAGGCCACATTACTCCCACTTTTCTGTATGAATTTTAGTGTGATGGGGAATCATAAACTCAGCATGTACTGGTGAGATTTTTTGTCATGGACTTGCAAGTTTTATTGATTATTTCACACTGTTATATAATAGGTTATTTATGATGTTATCACTGTTGTCAATGGGTATGTTATAGTTTATCATCATCACTGTGTAGCCCCACCTCCTCTACAGTATATATATATTACTTATGTTAACGCATTTCCTTCTGCTATTATTTCAATACTCATGTTACTGCTTCTTAAAACTAATTTAAAACTATCATTAATTTCTAAAGAAATATGTATGTATTTTTGTTTTGTTTCCTAGTATGAACTAGCATAACCATACAAAATCCATATTTCTTAACAGCCAAACCATAAAATCTCCTACTTATGAATAAACAGAGAGAGAGTGAGCAAGCTTTAGATGGAGTAATTATTAGTTTAAAATAAGTAACAAAGGTTTCTTTAAACACAAACATAAACATTAAAGTTAACAATATAAGTTTGTTTAATTAGATGTTTTTGTATCCCAATTTAATTCTAGAAAACAAGCCATGCGCATGCAAGACTTTGGAGTACAAACCCATTGTAGAAGCACAGATTCAAAATCAGTCTCAAAGACAAAATTGCATTCTAGTCTTCCCATGATATGGCCAAGGAAATTATTATTATAAATGTCCTAAATAGTTTTTTAAAATTATGTTCTGTATTTCTCCTTTCTACTTCCATATATTTTAGGGCTATGTAATTATAGTATATCTAGTAAGCAACAACTCCAGTATATGAATTAAAAACCATTCATATGTAGGTGAAATTCATTAGAATTGTACTTTACAGATTTGAATGATTTTATTTTTTTAACAAATAAACAGTTTTTAATGTATTGTAAATATATAACATTAACATTTTTGTAATTCACTATTTATTATGAAATGTACATTTGTATATATGGCATAATCATACAGGAATTCCTTATGTAAATATAAATAATACACCTCACATACAGTATGTCCACTGACCAATAATTAAGAATCAATATGGGTTTATTTATCAGTGTTGCTCAACCAGTATATCTAACATATGATGAATTTACACACGAAAAAGAATAGGAGAAAGGTCAAGTCTTCTGCATTATCTGGGTTCATGCTGCTATTTGCTGGCTAATGAAGTTTATTTGACACTTATTTTAATTCTGAAGCTTTACCACAAATAATACATCTTGCTGAACATTTACCATTGAGGTTCTTCTAATTGCCCATAAATGTCACAGTGAAACCTGCTAAAAGCAATTTTAATTCTGCTGATATCATGAATTACCTGTAGTTCTTGACAGTAGAAGAAACAAAAGTAAAAAATAAAAATATTTTATAAAGTAAATAGGGAAAAATTGAGGGTGGGGGGGAGAACATTATTGGAAAAAGAAGAGAAAGAAAGAAGAGAGTGAAAAATAAAAGAAAATACTTTTAGATAATATTATAAATTACTATACACAGTATCGGATATATAAGAAGAATGTATATGCAAGTAAACTTCAGATTCCTATATCATTTGATTATTTGTTCTTGTGTAGATCTTAGGGATATCATTCTAATGAAACTGGTAAAAAAGGCAAAGTTCTTGTAGTTGTTCCATTTTTAGCAATAATGTGCTCACTTAAAGGGACATAATACTCATATGCTAAATCACTTGAAACTGATGCAGTATAACTATAAAAAGCTGACAGGAAAATATCACCTGAGCATCTATATGTAAAAAAGGAAGATATTTTACCTCACAATCTCCTCAGCTCAGCAGAGTAAGTTCTGTGTAAAAAGTTATACTCAACTGCAGCCCAGCTGCAGGTAAAAAAAAAATAAAAAAATGAAGAAATGAACAGCAGCCAATCAGCATCAGCAGTGCTGAGGTCATGAACTTTTACTGTGATCTCATGAGATTTGACTTAACTCTCATGAGATTTAATAGTAAGCTTCCTTTACCTGATTGGTGAAATAAGATGAGAGTGCACGATGCTCATCCCTTCAGATGTCCCAGGACAGACACACTAAAATGCTGCTTAGAAATCCTTTACAATGGGAGGTGGCTACTGAGGAACTTTTGAGGTAAAATATCTTTCTTTTTTACATAGAGATGTTCAGGAGATATTTTATAGTCAGCTTTTTACAGCTATGCTGCATCACTTTCAAGTGTTTAAACATTTGGGTATTATGGCCCTTTAATAAAAGAGGCTGCTAATAGCTGTTAGCTGTGAGTTATATTTAGTAGGAATCATGCTGTGCTGTGGTAGTGTTTGCTGTGGGGTGATTGCTTGGGTAGCATTGTTTGGGGGCGATTTTGCTGGGACAGTGTGACTCTAAGGTTTATTGAGATGAGACACGATTATGGATAGACTTAATTTCAGAATGGGGATCAAATTGATGACTGTTAAAGGGACACTTAACTCAAAAGGAAACTTTCATCATTCAGATAGAGCACACAATCTTAAACAAGATTAAAATTCAAATCCATTATCTAAATATGCACAATATTTCTATATGCACACTTTCTGAGGCACTAGCTCTTACTAAGCATGTGCAAGATTCACAGAATATTTGTATATGCATTTTGATGCAGTGGGAAGTAAAATACTTCAATAAAATAATAAATTATCTGAAATTTGTCCGAAATATTCTAAAACTTGTTTGAAAATTAAACTAATTGCTTTTGCATTGTCTATTTATTATGTGTTTAGTGGTACTTTAAGGTTTAATTGTAATGGTGGAAATCAGGTAAGCAGGTTTTCTCAGTTGGGTGAGGTTGTGGTTTCACTTTATGGTGAAAGGGTGGATAACTAAGTAAAGAAGATCATTCATTTTTGATCGACCCCCAAAGTTTCTGGCTCACCAGAAATGTAAGTTAAGAAGCAGCGGTCTTAAGACTGCTTCTTCTTAACTCATCCACTACCTCTAAGGTGGTGGACTGCTATCATCCTGATCAGATATGATCGGGATGATTGACAGCCCTGCTAGCGGCCGCGAATGTGCAGGGGCGGCATTGTACAAGCATTTCACTAGAAATGCTTGTGCAATGTTAAATGCGTATGCTGTCGGCATTTAGCAATGTTGGGCGGACATGATCCACTACAGTGGATCATGTCCACCCGACATATGATTAATCTACCCCATAGTGTCTTTTGTCAACAGTGTTTACCACAGCCAAAAGCAGTTGCATAACTGCTTGTAGTAGTCACTAAAAAATATAAACCTGGGGGAGCATTGAGAGGTGCTGCACATTACAGCAGCAATCATAGAATTCTCTATATAAAGAAACAAAATAAGGACATTCAAGAGTATGTTAATAATTAACAGGTGATAAGATTTAAATATTGAGATAAAGTGGAAGAGCTAGCGCTAAAAACCCCCACTGCCAAGTACATGGGGGCCCCCTCTAAAATAGCCCTCAAATACAGAGAAAGACAAAGTGGATGGAAAGTACTGGCGCTAAAGCCGGGGTATGTAGGAGAAATTATGTTCGAAGATATATCAAATGATAGAAGCAAAATGGGTAAAGAATATATATATATACTGTATATATATATATATATATATATATATATATATATATATATATATATATATATATATATATATATATGTATGTATATATAACTAAAAATGAGCTTGAACAAGCAAATTACAATAGAAATATTTGTAAAAATCTTTAATAACAAAATACTGTATAGATATAATTATAATCAATAAGTAAAATATCATAAATTATCAAAAAGGTGCAATAAAAGTTAAAAACACAATGCGGTGATAAAAGTTAAAAACACAATAAAAAACTATATACTGGACGTCCAGATACTATAAAAGATTAAACGATTGTGTGCCAAATATAAGGGCTAGGATGAGTCTCAGTTCATAAGAATGTGGTGTGAATCACTAAGTCCAGCATTCAAAATATATGGATCACTGACTACTCTAATCTAAAAGTTAGTATCGACCAGGTACTTTCTACCATCTGAGTCCATATTTTGAATGCTGGACTTAGTGATTCACACCACACTCTTATAAACTGAGACTCATCCTAGCCCTCATTTTTGGAGCTTGCGGTAGCAATAACCAGCCACTTGTAATGGCTGGTTATTTATCGCATGTCCATAAACGGGCAAATCTAGCCCAAAGTAAGAGAACTTCTCGGCACCCCCAAAAAAACTGCTAGTCCTGTGTGGAAACTGCCACTAATTCAGTCAGCAGAACTAGTCACACAGCTGAATTGTGTGACAAGTACTTCTGATGGGATGATCAGCACTTTCTTCAAGGAACCAGAAGTATTTGAGGATATGTATTGCAAAAAACCCCATCAAAACATGTTTCTATATAAAACAAAAAAGAATGATTTATATATGTCCCTCAACAAAAGTAGAGCAGAATCGGTGTCCTTGTGATTGTAAAATGTAATGTTTACCATTACAACCCTTTGTTTAAACATAGATTCCTTACATGACACCATTGTTATGTAGGTAATATAAAAGAACATAGCAAAAAAAAGTTATATTATTTAAATAAATCATGAAAAATCAAAATTTTAACGTAAATGTTTAAGTTTATATACAGTATGTAATTATCTTTCTTTCATTTTCCCTGATATGATTTTTTTTAATACAAAATCCTTTTAAAACGACATTATTATTATTTTTTTTTTTTTTTATTATTATAAATTATGCAAATACTAAAGACATTTTATACTTACATGGCTGCCTTTTAAAAGATGCAACAGTCGTGTCTTCTCCTCTTGGGGTCTCGGGCTTTTCAGCTGCAGTCATTCTACCCCTCAGCAGCTCCTCCCAACCACTATAAACTATGTGTGGGCCTCCAGATTGACTTGCTTGCTCTTCCTCCATTCTCATCTTATACCTCCTATAGCCTACTTCCTCCTATAGCCTACTTCTAATGTTGCCGGACAAATCACTCCTCTCTAATTATGGGGCTCTCTGCACATGCAACTCTATCAGAGCCAATTCTTTGTCTTCATTATACCGTTCCTCCCTCATCCTGAACCTCTGATGACACCAAGCAGACTTATACCCTCCCATCTGTGATGAGGGACCAGCCCTCTCTCCTTGATCTGTATCTAAGGCCTGAGTTCTCCTTACCCCTTCCCCACCCTCTACAGACCCAGGCCTCCCTCCCTCTGTCAATATGCTAGATCTTTATATCCTAGTGTGGGACACTCTAATAATCTCCTCCCTCCACTCTGGTCCTACTCCACTAGGAAGCATAAAGCTACCACCACACCTTACTCTAGCCCTCCCTCTTTCTTTCCCCTTAGCTACCTCACAACCTAATTCTAACAGACCTCCCCTAATATCCCTGCTATCATCTAAATCTGCACTGTCACTCCCTTACCCCTCTCCGCCCCTACCCCTCTCTACATCCCTCCCTCTAAGGCTAGCACTACCGCTAGCCATACAAATCAATGAGAATGACCTAATCCATAAATGTAAAATACCCTTAAAGGGACATTATACACTCATTTTTTCTTTGCATAAATGTTTTGTAGATGATCTATTTATTAAGCCTATAAAGTTTTCTTTTTTTAAAAAAAATGTATAGTTTTACTTATTTTTAAATAACATTGCTCTGATTTTCAGACTCCTAACCAAGCCCCAAAGTTTTAGGAGAATACCAACAGATACCTACTCCAGCTTGCTTCTGTTTGTGTAAAGGGTCTTTTCATATGCAAAAGAAGGGGGAGGGGAAGTGTCTTATTTCCCACTTGCAGTGGGCTATTCACAGGATCGGCTCCAAGGGGGGGGCATTGGGAGGCAATGCCCACCCAAATCGAATGCTGTGCCTCCTCAAAAAATGTAAAATGTTTTAAATTTTAATATTTATGTGTGAAACTAAAATTAATGACGTGGCTGGAACCGCATGAGGGAAAATGTTGTAAATGCAATTTAATGCGGCTGCCTGTAGTACTAGTGTGCACAGCGATAATCTAATGATGACAATTTAGCTATGTGGGCATGGGGCTTTCTGTGCACAGATAGGTTGAGCACAAGTAAGTGGCTCTTGCACTTAGCCTATCTTTGCACAGTGTGTGAAAACAGTCTGAGCGGGATATTGGGAGCTGCATCAGGATGTGGCGCCCGTGACTTAGAAACTCTAAGTGAACATTAGTCACGTAAGTTAAGGCCATTCTGCCACCTAGACCACCGGTACTCAAATTAAAAGGTAGGAGGCAAAGCCTGGCAAACTATGGAGACCCAAAGCACTCTGAACAACTGTTAAATGTAATTGCGTCATGAGTGTTGTTGCCTTTCTCCATCTGCTTGGCTTGTGGCCGGGACTATTAGGATCTCTAGTATATGCAGAGACAGGTCAGTAATAATAAAAAAGATAGGGGGCGCCCTTGTGGAGTCATATGTATTAATCAGAAATTTGAAGTGATAAGTGTACTAATCAGAGGAGTAGGATGTTCAGATAAATAATACTATATATGTATATGTAGATGTTTAAACATATGTATATATACAAGATTATATATTTCTATGTTGCAAGTGTATAATAACACAAGTATATGACAACAATAACAACAACAATGATATGTCTGTATAGGATTATAGTGCTAGATGTATTGCATTGATAAACAGATAAAAGGATACTATCCTTATCTAGAAACCTATATACTAACAACAACAAAGTAATACAATAATAAGACTGTAGGTTTATATTATTCATGTATATTCTTCAATATCTAACACAAGTCAAATCAAATCTCATCTTGGATTAGAAATGTCCACAATGAGTAAATGATGATGCAGGTCTAGGCAGCTATCTGTGGGGGATCAAGGCCACGATTCAGGATCAGTAATCTGCAGACAATATAAAAACACAGATGTGCCACATGGCAAAATATTGTTTGGTACAAGTGAAGATAATATACGTGATGGGTACACTCACATTAAGTATGGCACCCCTAGTGGTGCAGAAGCAGATTCAGTAATCTGCAGGAAATGATATAGAACACAAAAGTGTCTATATGGCCTAGTATTGCTTGTATAGGCGGATAAATATATAATAGTGATATATATTGCACTCACATTTAGAAGAGCACCTTCTGTGGTGCACACAGGGCAGACTGGGATCAATACAGTCACCCAGTAGATTTGTATCTGGCAATCTGGAACTCCCAATGATCAACAGGTAGAAAATTAGTCAGAAAATACTAGAAATAATCCGGCAGCAAGTGGTAAGTGTAAAAAACTTACTTTATTTAAAATAATAATAAAAGCAACGCGTTTCTCAGCCAACCAGTGGCTGTTTCATCAGGCTTAAGTGTATATATATATAAAAATATAGAAATATATATTTTGAAATGAAGTACATAGGAAATTAAAGTATTCCTAATGCACATTTAGCTTTAGGGTAGGTGATCTAGCGCAGTGTTGGCTTAGCACAGGAGTGATAGCTAAAAATGCGTTTTGTAGTAGTCTATAGGGAGAGGGAGCTAGCGCAGTTACAAAATGTATTTGCTTTAAACATAGCTAAAAGGAGTATAGTCCCTTTATATAAACGTGTTCAGTTTATTCCAATCAGATTTGTCAATAAGCAACTTTTGTGTAATACATCTGTATCTACATTTTAACTCCTTATCTTTTGTCTGTAATCTCCGTTTTCATCTCCATTTTGCACCTGATTTCACATTATCATACTGCTTTTCTACAGGGTCATATATCTGGGCAAGATAAAAGGGGGCATCTTTGAGAGCTGTTGGTTCTACAATATAAATCGAGTCTGTTGTAATATCCCCACATGTTCTAGAACCATCCATCATTTTCATTTATAAACATACAGACAATAGCTGTGCAGCATAGTTAAGATCAGCATCCCTAAAAGTTTATGTCCATGCATATTCAACAGCTCCCCTTGTGCGGCTGTGCCAGTTATGCTGTTCTTTTAACAGAGGGTTGAACTATAACTACTGGATACAGTAATAATTCTGTATCAATTCTAGTAAGTCAAAATGCCAGCTATAGAAACGTACACATTTATATGTCCCTTTTTAAATGTTGCTGTATGAGTGGAAAGCATTATGCATATTCTAGGCATAATTTAATTATTTTACTATATGAAAGAGAAGAATGTGTTTGCAGATAAGAGGCATGTATTTGGATTGTTTTCTGTGCTCTGTCTTACTCTCTGTTTTTCAAAAAAAATTAAAGTCTCAGACCCACACATTCTTAGCAAATGCTGCCAATGAATTAATTAAATTGTGGAGTAGCTTAGTGTTACAGTAATATTATTTGGTCTGTTGTGTTCTTGTTTAATGTTTTATAAATTATGATGCATAGCTTTATCATTTGTAGAATAAAACTCAGTTTAGTGCGTTTATCAGTCTAATATTCAAGCACGGAAGTATGTGCTATTAACTGTTGAGTTATACTAATAATAATGATGGTTTAGAGATTGTTTAGACATTGCTGTTGCCTAGGTAAATTTGTAAGATATATGTCACTGATCATCATTGTGATTACGGGTCCAATAATATAAAGTTCTCTGTTCTGGTGCGGTTAACTAAGAAGTCTAATTTTTCAGTATTGCGAGGTCCCTTAAATAATTTTAGAAAGGCAAATTTTAGCTTGAAAGCTGTTTGTCTTACTATGCAGGATTCTGGATGCGATGGAGAGACAGACTTATTAATATATTATCATATATATATATATTATCCTTAAAAAGATTTTGCAAGATTTCTCTCCATGCCCATGAGTTTTTTGATCATCAGGCCCTATGGAAGAGAGAGACCATGAAAAATTTTAGACTGAGGTCATCTACTGAATAGCAGGTTCCACTGTGCTTCAGCACTGAATAATATATTGGTGCTTTATTAATAAACAATAATAATGTATAGGTACACACTGTACTGCCTAGTTCTGCATCAAAACCCTTAGTCCTACCTTCAGAAGACCCACCACAACATCATCTCTACCTGGCCTGATTACACCCACAGAACACCCTTGACCTTTACCAAAGCCCTCCCTGACATCAATGCACAGCAGTACAAACTATGTCTACTGATTTTCAGTTCATGATGTAATCTCCTTTGATTGTTTCACTGAGTTCTGCCACATAAAGAAAAGTACAAAACAGTAAAAACTCTAACATTATTTCAAACACATTTGGCAAACGATTTGCCCATCTCTAGACATGACAGGGGCTCACATATATATAATAATATTTTGCGGGAGAGTCTCTCCACTGGAATCAGCAAGCCACAATCCATAACACAGAGTCAACTGGCCGGTATGACTCTCCTGCAAAATATATACAATCATTCGATTTTTATTGTAATAATCACCCTTTAAATGTGATGTTTATTATTTTTTATATATATATTTTGAGTGCTCTTACCTCCTTCTGTTGATATCTGAGGGTGTTAACTGATTATTGTAGACATTTTTCCTTTTTGCATCAAGCCAGTGCATTTAATTTCCCAATTGTCAGTTATTCCCCAAAGGTGACTTATGCTCTAATGTGTGAATCACACTAGTAAAGTATATCCAGTATACCTATAATTACATAATTCCAAATATTGCTAACTTCAATATCACTCTACTCCAAAACAGTGCTGGAAATAATCGAATACAATACAAAAATTAGGTTGTTCTAAAAATGCTATTTGGCAATGTAAATTACTTTTCAATTAATATTCTAGCATGTAATTATGTTACAAAAATATTTAATTAATCTCCTAACATTGAAAATAATAATTAAATTTCCAATATAAAGTTCTGTTTTTTTAATAATGTCAGCAATTTGTCTCAATTCTTATATACGTGTCTTAAATGTATTTACCAACCTTCTTAGTGACCTAAAAGACTCTTGTGGCATATTTCAGACATTGCTTTCTATATAATGGTCATGTGACCTCTATTTCTCCAATCCTAGAGAACTACAAATAAATACAAATCAGCACTGCTACTTTTTTATAGATATATGCTGTTGCAAAGTTATTACATCATTATTAAACAGAAGAGGGGTCATTCTGCAAAAGTCATGTAGACGGGAATGCGAGGAGGTAACAAAAGAGGAGGAGAGGAGGTCAAGAACAGACCAAAGGGGGTGGGATGAAGTGTATCTGGAGACGAGGTCTGAGATATAGGGGGTAGCAATGTTACTGAGGCCCTTGAATGTCAGAATAAGGATTTTGGGCTCAATTCATTAATCAGAGTATGCTGTTTTTGAAGCTGTGCTGGGACATGGCCATGTTTCTGTAGAGCTCCGGTGATGTTACAGCTCACCTAACTCAGCATTCTCAGGTGGAGACCTCAAATATATCACACTGAACCCTTAAAGCCTGCCAGCAAAGACCGGTGCAGTATTTGGAGATTCACTCGCATTTTGGGAACTTAGTTGCAGCCGGGAGCTAGTTCTCACAGAACTCCGGCCGCCATCTTTGATTTTATCGGGTGAGACACAGGACATTTCTACCTAGCTTACCTGCACCCCAGCTTCTAAAAACCACTACAGGAGAGGACACTACCGGAACACCAACCACAGATTCGGCCCTCGGAACCTGCATATGAAAACTGCAGCCGCAAACTAGCCGGAATTTTGGTAACCCGCCAGACCACGTGGTCAGCCTTCTAAATAAAGGTAACGTTACCGAACCCAGAGCCAGGCACAAGAGAGGCTAATCTTTTCATAAGGGCCGAACAGCTCCCAACAGTGCAAAAATAGTTGTTACACATACAGCCATCATTAAATTAATTATAATATTGGAGGGGGATTAGCGTGTGAATACCCGGTTAACCCCTTACAAGCTACGCACCTAGAGACAAGTTTACCGGTCTCCAAATCCAAACCCACATATTGTTTGTGCAACAGAAAGTCATACAGCAAAGGCACAAGTGTTACAGACTAGACAGTTATACCACAAACATAAAAGAGACAAACAGCTTCTTATTTTAGAGACACTTATTGCTGAGAGCAGTACTTTGGAAAACTGAAAAGGGGCCTTCACTGGGCTAGATTGATATTAAGAAACCACATTGTTCTAAGTGGGACTATACACTCAGTGGGGCCACATCTCCCATCACTCTGCACTGAACCTCACAACCGACCACCATAATGTCCCACTGTAAGGGCCTCAAACCAGACAAGGTAAACAAGACAGCAGTAACCACGCCATCCGTGTCCACATTTTTTCACTCACCGGACTCTGCTACAACAGAGTTGCCACAAGCACAGGAGAAATTAATAACGGAGATGCAGACAGAATCTATACCCTTACAACATAACTCCCTGCTTGTCCTACAATCACAGATTGCAGATCTTCCATCTAAAACTGATCTTGAGTCTTTGAAATCTTTCATTAAGGGAGAAATGAGAGATCTTAAAAAAGATCTAACTGACATGGGCTCAAGACTGGACTATCTCGAAGAGGGCCAAGAAGCTCTCAATACCATGGTGAGTTCAAATACACAACAGATATCAATACAGGACTCTATGGTACAGTCTTTACAAGAAAAGCTTGAAGATTTAGACAACCGTGGGAGGAGGAATAACCTTAGAATTAGAGGTATCCCCGAAGAGATCTTACAAGACCAATTAAAATCCTATATTGAAGATTTGTTCCACTCCCTAACTCCCAGATCACCACCACTTCAAAGTGATGACATTGAACGACTTCATAGGGCACTTAGACCCCCCTCCAAGCCCCCATCCCCACCAAGGGATGTGATCATACGCTTTCTGAGGTACACCACCAAAGAGGAATTATGGCAGGCTGCAAGATCAACAAGAACTATCACATTCAGAAATCATACTATTCAAATATTTCAGGACCTCAGCCCACAAACTATCCAGAGACGGAGGGAGATCAGGTTCCTTACTAAAGCCCTACAAGATAATAACATCAGATATCGGTGGGGATTTCCATTCAGTTTAATCATTAATCATAATGGTTCCCAAATCGTATACAAATCCTTCCAAGACCTTGATAGCTTAACAAAAAAGCTGAATATCACCGTAGCTCCTCCTGGAGAAGATGTTTTGGAACTCTCATCACCGCGACAAGATAAGAATCAAGATCACCCAAAAGAACAACGAATGCAATGGATCAAGACACAACCTAAAAGAAGGAAGACGGAGCCACCTCCTCTAAACCTTCCTTAAGTTCAAAGCTGTAGTTGCTTGTCATGTTCTATTACCCTGGACTGGACCCTTTTTTTGCCTTCAAGTTCACGCCAGTCTGGCGTGGTTAATAGAATGCCAGTGGTTCTCTGCTGTGAGGACTCTGAACTTGGACACTGGGTAAGATCTGCATAGTTTAGACAGGGTATAATATTTAGCTAATAGATAGACAATGTTGCAAATCTGTTTTCTTCTCTTAAATTACTCCAAATTGTTGTGTTGGGCTGCTTAATCTTACAAAAATGTTTGACACCGGTAAGACCATCTTATGATCTATGTTTTGTTTTTTGGCTTTGTGTTTTTTTTTGTTTTTTTTTTTTTTTTGGTTGGTTTTACATTACTTTGCTATATATTCACTTTAGGTCTCCACCTTGAACTTTCACATATTATACAAATAACTACTAAGAGCGCTATGTAACATCGTTTACCCCCCTACTAAGGTGTATAATTTTAAAAATACACTAAATGTTGAAATGTTTTCTAGAAATAGTTTAATTTACTATGTTATTGTTGTAATTGATACACCTATGATGTCTCGTGCCTTTCTCTCAATGAAGCCTTACCCCAATTACGAATTACGAGCTTACCCTGTACCAACCTCTAGCAATAATACAAGTCCTAGAATACTCCAATGTTGACAAATAAGATTACTATTAAAGTTCTTTCACATAATGTCAAAGGGTTCAATATTCCACAGAAACGAACTATGGCGTTTCGAGATTACAAAAGACTCAAGTGTGATGTGGTTATGCTCCAGGAGACTCATTTTAGGAGGGGTCTTGAACCCCGACTATCCTTTAAAAAATTTGGCCCGGTCTATTTCTCTTCCAATGACTCCAAGCGTAATGGAGTATGTATAATGATTAATAAAAAAATCCCCTTTAAGGTCAACTCAATTATTAAAGACAAGGAAGAGAGTATGCTGTTTTTGAGCCCTTTCAGCCCTTACACTCTCCGCCACCTTGAAATCACCCTAAACACGCTTTAATCGTGGGTGTTTGGAAAGCAGGCCCTTCTCTCATTTGATTGATCGTGCGAGTGACTGTGTAATGGTACATATAGACAGAGGACATACAGGGTCCACTGTCCGTTCATTGCGAAGCTGGGTAGCCATGTTTTCAAGTTGAGAACTTTGTCCACACAGCCCTTAAAACATGGGCCCTTTGTGTTTAGTTCTGGAGGCTAGAAAAAGCAAGTAAAGGAATTGACAGAGAGGTACTGCAGATGAGGAGTGACGTGTAAGGAAGATTTGCTTAGCATAGGAATTAATTATGGATTGTAAAGGAAATAGATGACAGGTAGGCATTGTTTGGATTTGTACTAATAAAATAAGTATTTTTAAGTGGTGCTGTGGAAATTGTTGTATTTCCTATAGTTCAGGGGGAAGGCAGTACCCCCTCCACGTGCATCAAAATAAAGAAAAGAAAAAAGTTGAAAAAAAGCTGAATTTATTGTGCTGGGCCAAATTGGATGTTACAGTTTTCTTTTAAGACACAAAGGAGTTGGAATGATTCTTACAAACAGCCAGATGATAAAACAGACCATCTTCTTTCTCCCTTGTAATTGTTAACATTAGTATTATCTGTAACTTGGATGTATAGACATGTACAATATTTGGGTGGTTTACATCTGAATTAACCTGTTGGGAGATTCCACACATTTTTGGTTGTTTGCATCCATATATCGGAGATATGGATAATTATTGTTTTGGCAATTACAATATTTCTTTCATATTCAAACTGAAAAATCATTTGTTGCAATTCTAACAATACAGCAACCAGAAATCTATCTCCTACTGATGCATTTACATTTTTCTCATATGCTTTCTATATCTGCACCCAGGCTGCTATCTCTTGGTGGGCTGAACTGGAAATTGGTTTGATATCTATATATATATATATATATATATATATACACACATATACACATATACACACATAGGCCTCTAGTTATGAAGCTCCGGACGTACCTGCCTTCGCCGGCCCCAATACACTCGCCTAAGCTCGCCTCACATCGCCGCCGCGGACCTGAATACGTTCGCAAAAGTTATCAAAAAAGCTGTCAAAAAGCCGCACGCCAAGTACGGGATGATGAGCAGCGGACTTTGATAGTTATCACTCATTCGATCTCGCTGCTCTTCGGCTTTTCTACAGCTTTATTGATAAGCTGTCACTAAGCACCCTCACTATACTATACTGTTCTACCCCCTATACCGCCGCCCCTGGAGCCCCCCGCAACTATATGAAGTTATTAACCCCTAAACCGCCGCTCCTAGACCCCGCCGCAACTATAATAAATGTATTAACCCCTAAACCGTCGCTGCCGGACCCCTCCGCCACCTACATAATACCTATTAACCCCTATCCTGCCCCCCCTTTACCGCCGCCACCTATAATAAAGTTATTAACCCCTATCCTGCGGATCCCGGACCCCGCCGCAACTAAATAAATTGTTTAACCCCTAAACCGCCGCTCCCGGACCCCGCCGCCACCTATATTAAACTTATTAACCCCTAATCTGCCCCCCCTACATCGTCGCCACCTATAATAAAGTTATTAACCCCTATCCTGCCCCCCCATACCGCCGACATCTATATTAAACTAATTAACCCCTATCCTGCCCCCTTATACTGCCGCAACCTATAATAAAGTTATTAACCCCTAAACCTAAGTCTAACACTAACCCTAACACCCCCTAACTTAAATATTAATTAAATAAATCTAAATAAATATTACTCTTATTAAATTAATTATTCCTATTTAAAACTAAATACTTACCTATAAAATAAATTCTAAAATATTACTAATAATTATATTGTAGCTATTTTAGGATTTATTGTTATTTTACAGGCAAATTTAAATTTATTTTAATTAGGCACAATAGCTATTAAATAGTTATATTTACACACATATATACACGCATATACTTTAAAGCCCTTCCCACTCAAATATCTTAAAACATGAAAAATCATTTTTATTCAATATTCATATTTTATAATGGGTTTTACTGTGTATTTACTGTAAATATTTTAAATTCCAATACTCTTCACATAGTAGATATAGATATACATATATATATATATTTTTAATCATCTAATATACTGTATATAGGAATACATATTTTAAAATAAATATAACATTTTTCTATATTTAAAGAACATTGGAATGTAAAATATGTATAGCTACTTTCTGGTTTAGCACTGTAGGTCTAATGCGGTCTCGGGTTAGTGAGCGAGCAATAAGGGTTAGTTTTTTTCTTCAAAAGCGCGCTCCATTAAAGTGTATGTGGAGAAGAAGTTAACCCGGTCGCGATGTCTTAATTCTTGAAGTTAGCATGCATCAGGTTTAGCATGCATCAGGTTTCGCTTGCATGCTAACTTTTTCTTTCAACTTGTAATAAGTGTGCTAATCAGTCTGCATTGAAAGTTTACTTCCAGCTGTGGTTGTGCGCCAATGAAGTGCTAAATACTGTGCAACCTTTAATCTGGCCCTCTAAAATGTGTTTATATTATGAAATGAGCAGCTGTTTATCTCAATGTGAACAGGTAGTGAGATCATGTTATAAACATTTATAAATTCCTAGGCATATATCACAGATGTTGTGTAACTAGTGGAAACATAGAATGCCAAGGAGGGTCCACTTAATGTAGAGACATAAAATGAAGTTGAATTCCCATATGAAATGTTTAATTATGACACTTTTTGTTGTAATGTAATTCAGATAATAATGCTTTGCACATTCACAGACCTAACACTACTACATTCTACAGAGTAATATTTGATCAGTGTGGCAGCTTATTCATACCTACAAATTTTAATCCATATTTTAAGAAAGAAATGACAGCATAAAAGCATTTAAAACATCTATTTAATATGCAACCCATAATATATTCATCATATAATAAATAATGCCTCATTTTGATTACATAAAAAACTCATGATGACTATGAAGATCATTATAAAAATCAAACAAGATTACATAAAAATGCAGAAACAGGGGCCGATTTATTAAAGTGCGGATGACATGATACGATGTAGCATATGATGTCCGCTGCACATCGATAAATTCCGACAGCATACGCCTGGGTGGATTGATGTCCGAAGCCCCAGAGCAGGCGGACAGCTTATGGAGCAGCGGTCTTTATAACTGCTTCATAACAGCTGCTTCATAACAGCTGTTTCCGGCGAGCCTGAAGGCTCGCACGGAAACAGGGGCATCAAGCTCCATTCGGAGCTTGATAATTCGGCCCCTCAGCCTCTTTCCATATGATAAACATTTGAAACACTCAGCTTTAAACAAATTAAAACACACCACACATTCATCTTAAATATTCCCAACCAGTAAAAGGGACATGAAAATCATTGCAGTATTGCATTGCAGCTGACCTTTATTATTTCTTTGAATCTCTTATCAGGGGCAAAACACATCGGACATGATCACAGCCTATAGTGTGATAATTATCAGAATGTTTACTTTTGTGTTTTGTGAGAAAATGTCCCTTTAAATATGTCATTCCTATTTTTCTGACAACAAGAGCAATTCTTGATAGCCTTGCTTCTTAACCCTTAATAAATATATTTACACTTTTCTGTGGCATATATACATATGTTTCCTAAACGCAAGATCTATACTGTCTCCATCTTTAATGCATGATACTTCATCTACATGTAAACTCCATTCAACTTTTACTTGAAACTATTGGCTTTGAAATCACCCGATTTTTTTTTATACTGGTAGTCGTGACAACCAGTGCCATCACAAAAAGCATGGTCATCTACATTCACCCAACAGATTTACTGTGCTGACTGTTTTGCACTTTGATGTTAGACACTGGAAATCTCTGGCAGTTTGATTTTTTTTTTTATCATGCATGCTATATTCTTAAATATATGTGTGATGATGGGTATTATTCCAATATATGAACAATATTTTATTACTGTAGTAGTTTTTTATTTACAATAATATATGGTGGGCAGGTCTGGCTTCATTAATTATTCCCTGTCTCTATGGATTAGGCAATAACACTTAGGGATATAATTAATATGGTTACACTTTACGATATCTCACTTTACATTGTTTTTGTTTGGTTGTTGCCATAACAACATTGTTTTTTACACTGGGGGAAGGGGCTTGAGGTTTATATCGAAACAACAAAAACGAACAGCTCCTCAGGGTAAACTTGCAAATTTTCCTGTAGTTCATTGGGTATAAACCAACATTAAAGTAAATATGGGTCATATGGGTCAGAAGCTACCATGTTTCATACATTACATCTGCGCTTTTTCAGAGGTTAATGACTCACAATTTGACATCACAAAAATTTCTTTCTAGTAGAAAATAATTATCATTTGAAAATGTTTATATGTTTATTAGAGAATAAAAATAATAAACATAATAATCATAATAAAAATAATAAAATAATGAAAAATAACAAATAAAGATAATCATGCTAGAAAATATATTTTTTAAATAAAAATAAAATAAATATGTGACATTAACCTTATCTCCCATATAAACATTCTATCCTATATTTGCATAATATATTTATTATGATTAAGATAAAGCTAAAGGGAACTCGGGTCTGAAGTTTAAAGATCCAATACATCTCCCTCTTTCGCAGCAATTGGTCACAATAACATCCTCTAGGGGGATAATTAACCCTTTCTATGGCTTGCCATCTCAAACTGCTGATATCCTTATTATGGTGGCGTAGAAAATGTCTGACCAATGGTGTACTAGTCTCTCCTGCTTGAATCGTGGACAAATGATTCCAAATGCGGACCTTAATTTCATTTGTGATTAAACCTACGTATTGTAGGTGACAAAGTGTACAGGTAAGTAGGTAAACAACATAGGTTGAAGTACACTTCAAACAACTATTAATAGGAAAAGTGTCTCCAGTGACTTCTGATTTAAAGATATTTGACACCATAATATACTCACAGACCCGACACTTTTGTCTACGCTTAAAGGGACAGTCTTGTCCAAAATAAACTTTCATGATTCAGATAGAGAATGTAATTTTAAACAATTTTCCAATTTACTTTTATCACCAATTTTGCTTTGTTCTCTTGGTATTCTTAGTTGAAAGCTAAACCTAGGAAGTTCATATGCAAATTTCTAAGCTTTTGAAGACCGCCTCTTCTCTCAGGGCCCTTTGACAGTTTTTCACCACTAGAGGGTGTTAGTTCACGTTTATCATATAGATAACACTGTGCTCAAGCACATGGAGTTCCAGTGAGCAAGATCTGATTGGCTAAAATGGATGTCTGTCAAAAGAACTTAAATAAGGGGTAGCAGTTTTCAGAGGCTTAGATACAAGGTAAACACAGAGGTAAAAAGTATATTAATATAACAATGTTGGTTATGCAAAACTAGGGAATGGGTAATAAAGGGATTATCTATCTCTTCAAACAATAAAAATTCTGGTGTAGACTGTCCCTTTAAACAAACCCTTATGAACTAACCAGGAACTAGTAGGTTTATTTAGTTCTGGCAGCGATGAAGGTGATAGTACATTAGCAAGGGTTTTAGGTCTCCTATATGAGCAGCGCAGTCCAGTACTGACACATCCTTCCAATTTATCATCAGCTGAGAGAAAATTGAAATATTTTTTGACAATTTTACATATTTTGGTGTACTGTGAACTGAAATCAGTCACAAAGGTTACACCTTGGAAGTGTGTGTCAGAGTTGGAGCTTACTTTTGAACGTTCTTGAATTAAAGTGGTTCTATCAATTCTCTGAACTTGTCGTTCTGCTTTTAGAACAATTTGACTCGAGTAACCTCTTTCCTTCAGTCTGTTACTGAGTTCTAATGATTGTTCACGGCAGGTGTGGTCAAGAGTACAGTTCCTTTTAACCCTGACAAATTGTCCCTTTGTGACTGCAAATGGAACATGTCAAGGGTGGCAACTGTTGGCGTGCAACAGTGCATTGCCAGCTGTAGATTTTCTATAAACCTTACTGATAATCTTTCCTTGTTCTGTTCCTTCTAAGGAGATGTCCAAAAAACAATGGTATTTGTTCGTAACACAGAGGTAAATTTGATACCAATATTATTATTATTTAAATGATCAATAAATTCTGAGAAATCTGGGTCTCCGCCCAACCAATCAAGGAGAAGGTCATCAATATATAACGTCCATAATACTGGATTATATGCCTTTGGGGGTTACTATCTCCATAGATGTGGGACAGCTCCCACCAACCTATAAAAAGGTTGGCATAGGAGGGGGCAATCTTGGCCCCCATTGCTGTCCCACATCTCTGGAGGTAGAACTCCCCATCGAACTTAAAATAGTTATAGGTAAGCAGAAACCCAAGTACTCTTATATATAAAAGTATTTATTCAGCCACCAATTGTGCAAGTTCTCCCACTTAAGAAGATGAGAGAGGTCTGTAATTTTCATCATAGGTATACCTCAACTATGAGAGACAAAATGTGGAAACAAATCCAGACATTCACATTGTCTAATTTGGAAAGAATTTATTTGCAAATTATGGTGGAAAATAAGTATTTGGTCAATATCAAAAGTTCATCTCAATACTTTGTTATATATCCTTTGTTGGCAATGACAGAGGTCAAACGTTTTCTGTAAGTCTTCACAAGGTTGTCACACACTGTTGCTGGTATGTTGGCCCATTCCTGCATGCAGATCTCCTCTAAAGCAGTGATGTTTTTGGGCTGTCGCTGGGCAACACGGACTTTCAACTCCCTCCAAAGGTTTTCTATGGGGTTGAGATCTGGAAACTGGCTAGGCCACTCCAGGACCTTGAAATGCTTCTTACGAAGCCACTCCTTCGTTGCCCTGGCAGTGTGTTTGGGATCATTGTCCTGCTGAAAGACCCAGCCACGTTTCATCTTCAATGCCCTTGCTGATGGAAGGAGGTTTGCACTCAAAATCTCATGATACATGGCCCCATTCATTCTTTCATGTACACGGATCAGTTGTCCTGTTCCCTTTGCAGAGAAACAGCCCCAAAGCATGATGTTGCCACCCCCATGCTTCACAGTAGGTATGGTGTTCTCTCTCCTCCAAACACGACAAGTTGTGTTTCTACCAAACAGTTCTACTTTGGTTTCATCTGACCATATGACATTCTCCAAATCCACTTCTGGATCATCCATATGCTCTCTAGCATACTTCAGATGGGCCCGGACATGTACTGGCTTAAGCAGGGGGAGACGCCTGGCACTGTGGGATCTGAGTCCCTGGTGGTGTAGTGTGTTACTGATGGTAGCCTTTGTTACGTTGGTCCCAGCTCTCTGCAGGTCATTCACTAGGTCACACCTAAAAGATATATCCGTGCTAAAACAGCCAACAATTTCCTATTTAAGTATATTAATAATAATAATAATAATTAAGTATATTGACAAAAACCCCACATAAAAGAATATATAACCACGTAACCAATATTGAGCAAGTTCTTATAAAAAAAATATATATATATATATATACACACAATCTATAAGATATAATAACAATGTTAGTACATAAAATGAAATAAACCAGTTACCAAAATGCCCATGAAAAGGCACAGGAAAAAACGTTTTTCAAGTCCTTAGCGATGATATAGCACAATTACCCAGGTTGATGCAGCTTCTCTTTGGATGATCTTTCTTCTAATCACCCGGATAATGGAACAGCTATAGCAAGGGAGTAGAAAGAAGCGCAAAAAGAAAACCAGGCTTGAGTAATTTATTAAGGCAGATAAAACAAATAAACATAAAAACTTACACTCAGGTAAGTAGAAATGATCGTCTGGATTACAAATATATCCGGTGTACAGCGGCACAGGTCAGAGTCCTGCTCAACAAACAAACTGATCCATCTACGATGGAAAAAACAAGCCGGCAGGACCTGGCTCGGCGTCTGACGTCAGTGTGGAGCTGGATTGGAGCGTCCCCCTCTGATGGATCCTTTCTCTGGCCTTACAGTCATACAGCAGATGATAGCAAAATAGTCCCAAAGAGCAATATCCCTATGCGTTTCGTTCGGATCTCGGCCGAACTTTTTCAAGGGTGATACAAATGTTCAGGAGTTCAAACAGAATGCCGTTAGAATAATCAGACCGTCTTTTATATCTTAGGTATGAGCGCCCTCTATTGGCCAATATAACACATTTAAAAAATTACAATCTTACCATGAATTAACATTTAAATAACATTTAAATAACTGCAATACATATAAATATTGAATATTGAATACATTAATAAAAAAAACCTAGCAACACTTTAAAAACTTTGACCACATCAAAATGATTTATTAAAAAATTAATTAATTATTTGTAAAAATTCACTAGGTCACCCCGTGTGGTTCTGGGATGTTTGCTCACCGTTCTTGTGATCATTTTGACCCCATGGGGTGAGATCTTGCGTGGAGCCCCAGATCAAGGGAGATTATCAGTGGTCTTGTATGTTGATTTCTTCACACCAAGCTGCTTGCCTATTGCAGATTCAGTCTTCCCAGCCTGGTGCAGGTCTACAATTTTGTTTCTGGTGTCCTTCGACAGCTCTTTGGTCTTCACCATAGTGGAGTTTGGAGTGTGACTGTTTGAGGTTTTATACTG
Source organism: Bombina bombina (assembly GCF_027579735.1). Classification (NCBI taxonomy): domain Eukaryota; kingdom Metazoa; phylum Chordata; class Amphibia; order Anura; family Bombinatoridae; genus Bombina; species Bombina bombina. The sequence goes on from NC_069500.1 coordinate 598,755,265, forward strand.
ATAACAAGTTCAAACAGGTGCCATTAATACAGGTAATGAGTGGAGGACAGAGGAGCCTCTTAAAGAAGAAGATACAGGTCTGTGAGAGCCAGAAATCTTGCTTGTTTGTAGGTGACCAAATACTTATTTTCCACCATAATTTGCAAATAAATTCTTTCCAAATCAGACAATGTGATTGTCTGGATTTGTTTCCACATTTTGTTTCTCATAGTTGAGGTATACCTATGATGAAAATTACAGGCCTCTCTCATCTTCTTAAGTGGGAGAACTTGCACAATTGGTGGCTGACTAAATACTTTTTTTGCCCCACTGTATATATATATATATATATATATATATATATATATATATATATATATATATATATATATATATATATATATATATATACATATATATATATATATATATATAGGCACATTGTTTTCTGATACATATAAATCCAGGAACTTAATATACCACCAAAGATTAGTTTCTTTAAACCCTAATTTCTCAAGATTAGAACAAGCATTAGCTAAATTTTCTTCCTTAATTGAATCACCAATCTGCATATGTCCCTTTAAGGCTAATTCCATTATGTGCTTACATTTTTCAACATCTTTTACCCCCATAGCAATGTTACTAGTTGCCATAGTGGAATAGCCTAATGAGTATAAATTAATTACTTGATGTAAAATAGAGCTGGTTAGATAGCAAATTAACATTATGGGGCATATGTATCAAGCTCCGAATGGAGCTTGATGCCCCGTGTTTCTGGCGAGTCATCAGACTCGCCAGAAACAGCAGTTATGAAGCAGCGGTCACAAAGACCACTGCTCCATAACCTGTCCGCCTGCTCTGAACAGGCGGACAGACATCGCCACAATACAACCCGATCGATTACGATCGGGTTGATTGACACCCCCCTGCTGGCCGCGAGTCTGCAGGGGGCGGCGTTGCACCAGCAGCTCTTGTGAGCTGCTGGTGCAATGATGAATACAGCAAGCGTATTGCTCGCCGTATTCAGCGAGGTCTGGCGGATCTGATCCGCACTGTCGGATCAGGTCCACCAGACTTTCATAACTAGAGGCCACTAGCTTCAGTTTTATATACTGTTTGTTGTCACACTATATGGTGCAGACCTGAAACATCACTCTTTTCACTGCAATGCATTTTTTCAATTTAACAAATCCATTGAGTGTGGATCTTTTTACTTTACGACTATGGCCGAGATTTAGTAAGGGTCGGAAGGACATTGTTTGCTTCCATGAACCTGTCTGCCTGGTATCATGCTGCCTGCGCTGCCCACATTTAACATTGATGCTATACAAAGTGTGCAATGCCGCCAATCATGAGCGAGCAGGACTTGTCCGGGGGTCTTGCAAACCGCCAACTCAGAGGTGGCGTATAGTTTAAGAAGCAGCGTGCATGATGCAGCTTCATAAATCTCGACCTAGGTATATGTATACATATAAATGTTAGTGGCATAGATTCAACAAGATGTTGGAAACATTCCTCAGAGATTTTGTTCCATATTGACATGATAGCATCAAGCAGTGGCTGCAGATTTGTTGGCTGCACACCTATGATGTGAATCTCCCGTGCTCTATTGGATTGAGATCTGGTGACTGTGGAGGCCATTGGAGTAAAGTGAACTCATTGTCATGGTCAAGAAACCAGTTTGAGATGATTTGAGCTTTGTGGCACAGTGCATTATTCTGCTGGAAGTAGCCATAAGAAGATGGATACACTGTAGTCATAAAGATATGGACATGATCAGCAACAATACTCAGGTAGGCTGTGGCATTTAAACAATGCTCAATTGGTACTAAGGGGCCCAAAGTATGCCAAGAAAATATTCCCCACACATTACACCACCACAACCACCACCAGCCTGAACCGTTGATACAATGCAGGATGGATCCATGCTTTCATGTTGTTTACTCCAAATTCTGACCTTACCATCTGAATGTCGCAGCTGAAATTGAGACTCAGACCAGGCAACGTTATTCCAATCTTCTATTGTCCAATTTTGGTGAGCCTGTGCAAATTGTTGCCTCAGTTTCCTGTTCTTATCTGACAGGAGTGGCACCCGGTGGGGTCTATTGCTCCTGTAGCCCATCTGCATTAAGGTTCGACGTGTTGTGCATTCAGACATGGTATTCTTACCTTGGTTGTAACGAGTGGTTATTTGAGTTACTGTTGCCTATCTATCATCTCAAACCAGTTTGCCCATTCTCCTCTGACCTCTGACATCAACAAGGCATTTTCGTCTTACACAACTGCCACTCACTGGATATTTTCTCTTTTTCGGACCATTCTTTGTAAACTCTAAAGATGGTTGTGCGTGAAAATCCCAGTAGATCAGACGTTTTTGAAATACTCAGACCAGCCCGTCTGGCACCAACAACCATGCCAAGTCACTTTAATCCCCTTTCTTCCCCATTCTGAAGCTTGGTTTGAACTTCAGCAAGTCGTCTTCCCCACGTCTAGATGCCTAAATGCTTTGAGTTGCTACAATGTGATTGGCTGATTAGCAATTTGTGTTACCAATAAATTGAACAGGTGTATATTAAATTTGCCGGTGAGTGTATATATAGTATTTTCAGAATAATGACTCTCAAAATAATGACTAGTTCTCGTTAAGTTCATAAACTTGGAAAATGTACATACTGTACCAGCAGACACCATGGAGGACCCTCTTGAAATAGTTTGTGCTGTAAAATAAAAGAGAAATGTTCATTAATTACTCATGTGCATATGTACTGTTTAAAAGATTAGTTATTTTCTTAAAGGGATAGAAAAGTCAAAAATGTAATGTGCATAGATGGATTTAAATTTGAAATAGAAGCAATATACTTCCATAAGCAAAACTACTTTTATTAAAAGTTTATTAATGCTTTTCCGTGGGGTGCGCACATATTTTTTGAGGGCCCGTACACCAATATTTAAATATTCCCAGAGAGTCATCAGTGGCTTGTATGACACAAAATACCTCTTCAGAAGCAATGCATATTACTGCCACCTCTGTGAGCATGCATGTTGTTTGAATACTGGTGCAAAGGCCCTTAAAGGATATGTGCATATGCAACAGCAAAACAGTAATAACTTTTATTTGAATCATTTTTGCTAATGGGAGTGTATTGCAATACTGCTTCTATTTCATATTAAAATGCACCCATGCACATTTCAATATTGGCCTTTCTATCCCTTTAAAGAGCTCAGTGTTTTGATAATTGATCTCCAATTTTTAGTTCAATATTGGATGTTATCAACAGTAGTTCATGACATGTAATTAAAAAAAGTCTTTACTTTTTATTTTAATATTATTTTAGAATATTTGGCTATAACAAACTTTACATTTGAAATATAACAAAAATACATATAAAAAGCTATGTAAACGGTAAAGAGCTGAATAAATCGCCCAGACAGTGGGGATGTGATATATAGGTACTAATCTGTAATTGTACAATTAATATCTCAAATTTCTTTTGCTCATACAGAGAGAAAACATAGGGAGTCATTTGTTTAGAAAGTCAGCGATAAGATAGGTCGCTGTTCTCTCACAGTATGCTCAACCCTTTTGTTTCAGTGTTGTTTTGAATGCTAAAAAAAGGAATCATTTACATAAATACATTTTCATTATATGTTATAGTGTTCTGCAGGTTTCCAAGGGCTCTGTATAGACACAAAGTGCAAACCAATTGTACTATACACTGTCCTTTTACAAATATTCAAATGGCACATGAATTTCTAAGGTTAAGTTCTCCATTTTTGTTTAATATTCAAAAAATAAATGTTTTGGGATATTTCTACAATGTCCTCATTAATATTTATTTTCTGCTTTATGCAACTGACAAAGATTTGTACTTGATTCATTTTTTTATGGGATGTTCAGGTATTCATGGGACAGGACATTGTATTTTTTATAGCGTGGCGAAACCACACTATAACAGGAGGCCTGTAGGAGGGAGGGAGGGAGGTTGTAATAGCGTGGTCTTTCTGTATAGGAGTATCCCTTCAATGTAGGGAATGGGCTTTTGTTGGATATGATGTAGATAGGGTACTCAGGTTGTGGTAAATATTAGGTGCTAGAGAGAGAAGGACTGCATTGGTTGCTGCTCTTGAAAGATTAGACTCTTGAGTGCTAAGTAGCTGTTAAATGCTAGTGATGGGTGTCCTTACATTAGATGCAGTGTCATGGAAGAGTAAGGGTGAACTTGCATTGTAAGATTGAATTTGGTTCAGTTCATTGTGGTCATCAGAAGGAGTTAATTATGGTTGGGTATCTAGCCACTTAATGGTAAATACAAGTCGAGGGTTAAAAGGTTTGTTGCAGTAGTAGGAATATTATTTAGGGTAAATTGCAGTCGGGGGTTCAAGTTGAAATGAATATAACATTGGTGGGGTGTGGGTACATTAAATAAAGAAGAGGATCAGCTGACCTCTCATAATCTTTCAAAATTGTATGTGGCCTAGTGTCAGTGTTGGCCATGTGCAGCAAAAGATTATAAGCATCTCTGTCAGAGTGCTGATATAAAAACCTGTAGAACTACATGAGGTTGGTGAGTTAGTGACGAGGGTATTCACTAGCTTACCAGAATACCATGGTGCAAGTGTTTGAACCTATTCCACAAGCAGACATTTATCATTACATAGAAATGTGAGCAATTTCATATTAAAAAAAAAAAACATAGAAGGAAGTTTTCCATTAAATACTCTATCATACACCTAGATTAAAAGTTTTGCATTATGGTGCGGTGCAGCTATACCGCTGAAAAATTGCCCATTGCGCGTGGAATGGCTGGTAACGCATCATACAAGTTGCAGCAGTCTAGCTATACCGCAAGCATTTTAGCCTTTACGCAACCCTCAATTCCGCACTAAAAAAATTATGTTTGAGTGCAGGATTTTCCATATTGCCGTATTACAGGTTGTGCAGTCCGGCGAAAATGCTTTAGTTACAGCCTATACCGCCATGAGCCATTCCGTGATCTGAGACCAGTAATTATGGATTTTGCAAAACAAAAAATGTTTCACAAAACTCATAACTAAAATGTTACAAAATACTCTTAACACCTATAAACTACCTATTAACCTCTAAACCGCATTGCAAATACTATATTACACCTATTTAACCCCTAATCTGCTGCCCACCCACATTGCCGACACTAAAATAAACCTATTAACACCTAAACCGCCAGCCCCCCACATCGCTAACACCATATAAACCTATTAGCAACTAAAACGCCGCCCCCCACATCGCAAACACTATAATAAAGTATTAACCCCTAAACCTTTATCCCCCACATTGCAACTAATAAACTAAACATATTAACCCCTAAACCGCCAGCCCCCACATCGTAACTAATAAACTAAACCTATTAACCCCTAAAATGCCGGCCCCCTCAATGCAAAACACTAAATTAAACTACTAACCCCTAAACCTAACACCCCCTAACTTTAAATTAAAAGTTACAATATAAATATCTTAAAATAAATATAAACTTACCTGTTTCTTAACGTGAAGAAAGAAGATGCCCCCGCAATGGATCAAGATGTCGCTGCTTGGATGAAGATGGATGTCCGGACTTCAGGAACTGTGAGTAGATTTCCTGGGGTTAGTGTTAGTTTTTTTTTAATTTTTTGGGGTGTTTTTTTTTTTTAGATTAGGGGTTTGATGGGCAGTAAAAGAGCTGAATGCCCTTTTAAGGGCAATGTCCATACAAATGCCCCTTTAGGGGCAATGGGTATTTTATTATTTTTTTAAACTTAGGTTTTTTATTTTAGGTAATTGTTTTAGACAATAGAGCTGTTTAACTTAGGGCAATGCCCTACAAAAGGCCATTTTAAGGGCTATAGGTAGTTTATTGTTAGGTTTGGGGATTGTTTTTATTTTGGGGGGGCTTTTTTGTTTTTATAGGGCTATTAGATTGAGTGTAATTTTTATTATTTTGGATAATTTGTTTTCTATTTTTTGAAATCTTAGTGTTTTTTTTATTTTTCGTAATTTTAGAGTTTTGTTTTTTGTTAGATATTTATAATTTTTTCGTAGTATTAGTTTTTTTAATCATGTAATTTAGGATTTTTAATTGGTAGTTTATTTTATTTTATTAGAATAGTTATGTTAGGTTAATTGATAGTTTAATGTTATTTTTTTTTCATTTCACAGGTAAGTTTTTATGTATTTTAAGATAATTATATTGTAACTTTTAATTTAAAGTTAGGGGGTATTAGGTTTAGGGGTTAATAGTTTAATTTAGTGTTTTGTGATGTGAGGGGGCTGGCAGTTTAGGGGTTAATAGGTTTATTATAGTAGTAGTGATGTGGGTGGGTGGCAGATTAGGGGTTAATAGGTTTATTTATTAGTTTCGATGTGGGGGGGAGGCAGTTTAGGGGTTAATAGGTTTATGTAGTGTCTGCGATGTCGGGGAGCGGTGGATTAGGGGTTAACTTTTTTAGCGTCGGGGAGCGAAGGATTAGGGTTGTCTAGACTAGGGGGTTATGTTAGGGCGTTAGGTTTAAACGTAATTTTCTTTTCCCCATAGACATCAATGGGGTTGCGTTATGGCGATTTGCCATTCCGTGATCGCAGGTGTTAGTTTTTTTCCAACACTTCCTCCCCATTGATGTCTATGGGGGAAAGCGTGCACGAACACGTACACTCACTTGGCTTTTGTGTGGTTTACAGCTTATCGCACCATAACGCACAGCACAAGGAGGTTTTTAAGTAACTCGTAATGGCAGCTCTATGGAAAGTGTGATACCGCTTATTTTTTTGAGTTCTTTACTCAGCCGGTATAACACAAAACTTGTAATCTAGGTGATAGTTAATAAATCATCAGACTATTAAAGTACACAAAACATTGATATTATTGTACCATTCTCCTTTATCACATGACCTCAATCTTATTGATATGTACAATAGTCATTGCATATGTATATCTCCAAACCTCCACCCCTGCAGAAAATAATAATGTAATGTAATCATTATTTGATTTGGTGGAAGTTCATTATTTAAACTGGTGAAAGTTAATGTGATTTTTTTTAAATTAAAGGGACAGTCTAGTCTAAAATTAACTTTCCTGATTATAATAGGGCATGCAATGCTAAACAACTTTCCATTTTACTTTTATCATCAAATTTGCTTTGTTCTCTTGGCATTCTTTGTGGAAAGCTAAAACTAGGAATATGCTAATTTCTAAGTCATTGAACTGCCTCTTTTCTCAGTGATTTTGACACTTTTTGACAGACACTCCTAGTTCATGTGTATCATATAGATAATATTGTGCTCACTCGCGTGAAGTTATTTAAGAGTCAGCACTAATTGGCTAAAATGCATGTCTATCAAAAGAACTGAGAGAAGGGAGCAGTCTGCATAGGCTTAGATACAAGGTAATCATAGAGGTAAAAAGTATATTAATATAACAGTATTGGTTATGCAAAACTGGGGAATGAATATATATATATATATATATATATATATATATATATATATATATATATTCCACTGAAAAAGTGCACTCCCACGAACAGTAAATTTCAATTCTGCCAGGGTAATATAGGAAGTTCAACTATCCAATTTATAACACAAGCACTCACTGGAATTGATACAGGTGAAATAAAAAGTGTTTTATTCCATATAAATAAGTGACGTTTCGGGGTGTTCACCCCTTCATCAGACCAACAATTGTACAGAGTGAATCAAACATGTTTTACCCATTGAAACCCCACACACTGTGCAAAAAACTGGTCAACTGTTGCCATAGCAACAATAGAAAAACCAAATACATTGTGAATGTTCATAGTTACTAATCCTGTATTAATATTATACAGTGCAATAATAAACATTAAGGGGCCCATTTAACAAGCTCCGTACGGAACTTGTGGGCCCGTGTTTCTGGCGAGTCTTCAGACTCACCAGAAACACAAGTTATGAAGCAGCGGTCTAAAGACCGCTGCTCCATAACCCTGTCCACCAGCTTTGAGCAGGCGGACAGGAATCGCCGGAAATCAACCCGATCAAGTACGATCGGGTTGATTGACACCTCCCTGCTGGCGGACAATTGGCCGCGAGTCTGCAGGGGGCGGCGTTGCACCAGCAGCTCTTGTGAGCTGCTGGTGCAATGTTAAATGCGGAGAGCGATTTGCTCTCCGCATTTAGCGAGGTCTTGCGGACCTGATCCGCACTGTCGGATCAGGTCTGCAAGACCTTTGATAAATAGGGGCCATAGTGTAGTAATAGTGGTACCATTTGCAGAACATCAATCTTTGCTAGTGATAAAAACAAATTCTCAATTTAATATGATCATAAACCTCAGTTGTTATTCCTGCACTGAGAAAATGACTTCTTAAGCCCCGCCCTCAAACTATGTGTCCCAACAACATGTATCAATGTATCAATGTGTATCATAAATGTATCAAAAACTATTTGACATAACGGTATCCAAATCAATGTATAGATGTGTATAAAGTTACAAATGTCTAGTGTATTCACTTCCAACTCCTATATGTGTACCTATAGTCCTATATTGGACCTAGTAATAGAGATACAAAGCCTATACATCAGTTATTGTCTAAGATATCGCTCCAAATGTATCATCAGAGTTACCTACATGTAGACAAACTGATCAAAGTATTTTCAAAAAAATAAAACCTAAAAATGCAATACAAAAGTCTAGTTAAACATATAGAATTAAACACATAGATAAAGCTAGCATCAGTAAGCAGACGTAAATTTTCACTATGTGTATGGTACATCCATATATATTTCTTAAATGTCTCATATTAGTTATATCATGGCAAAAGTAAACTAAGCAATTATAAACAGATCAGATAATCAAATTCATATATTATTAAACACATAGATAAAGCTAGCACCAGGGAGCATATGTAAATTTTCACTATGTGTATGGTACAACTATATATATATATATATATATATATATATATATATATATATATATATATATATATATATACACATATTTATATATATATATATATATATATATATATATATATATATATATATATATATATATATATATATATATATATATATATATATATATATCTTAAAGGGACACTGAACCCAATTTTTTTCTTTTGTGATTCAGATAGAGCATTCAATTTTAAGCAACTTTCTAATTTACTCCTATTATTACATTTTCTTCATTTTCTTTGTATCTTTATTTGAAATGCAAGAATGTAAGTTTAGATGCCGGCCCATTTTTGGTGAACAACCTAGGTTGTTCTTGCTGATTGGTGGATAAATTCATCCACCAATTAAAAAGTGCTGTCCACAGGTCTGAACCAAAACAAAGCTTAGATGCCTTCCTTTTCAAATAAAGATAGCAAGAGAACGAAGACAAATTGATAATAGGCGTAAATTAGAAGAAATAATTTGGGTTCAGTGTCCCTTTAAATGTCTCGTTACAGTTACATCATGGGGAAATTAAACTAAGCAATTATATATGAATCAGATTAATAAGATCAATAAATCAAAGTCTTTCTATAAGAAGCAGTGCCAGTCCACATGTGTGTTAAGGCCCCTGGGTTGTACCGTATCAAGCCTGTAAATCCATCGTGCTTCTAGTTGTAAAAGGCGCTGGTCCCTATTCCCACCCCTCTTCAGAGGGGGAACATGATCTATCAGTGGGAAGCGTAGCTCCTTGACAGTGTGGCCCTTCTCCGCAAAGTGCCTGGCTACAGGCTGATCGCTGTTACCCTTGTCTATGGAAGCCCCTGATGTAAAACAGACCACAAATGCAGCTGAGCATATATATTACACATTTTGTAGTGCAGGTCAAATAATGTTTAATCCTAAACCTCTGATTGGTATGTGGGTGTCTAAAGTCACTCCCTTGTATCATAGGATGACATGTCATGCAGCTAGGGCACCTAAATGATCCAAGTTTTTTTTGTTTTAACCAAGTTTCTGTTTTGTAACAATGTTGGGGGGTCAGTATGCATCCAAAGATCCCTGAGGTTTTTAACTTGCTTAAACCCTGTCCTTGGTGGTGCATATGTATCAAAAGGTAAAGAGGCATCACTGTTAATAACATGCCAATCCTTCTTAAAGGGACAGTCAAGTCCAAAAAAACTTTCATGTTTCAAATAGGGCATGTCATTTTAAACAACTTTCCAATTTACTTTTATCACCAATTTTGCTTTGTTCTCTTGGCATTCTTAGTTGAAAGCTAAACCTAGGAGGTTCATATGCTAATTTCTTAGACCTAGGCCGCCTGTAAATGCATTTTGATAGTTTTTCACTACTAGAGGGCATTAGTTCACGTGTTTTATATAGATAACAATGAGCTCATGCACGTGAGTTTACCATGGAGACAGCTCTGATTGGCTAAAATGCAAGTCTGTCAAAAGAACTAAAATAAGGGGGCAGTCTGCTGAGGCTTAGATACAAGGTAATTACAGAGGTAAAACGTGTATAATTATAACTGTGTTGGTTATGCAAAAATGGGGAATTGGTAATTAAGGGATTATCTATCTTTTAAAACAACAAAAATTCTGTTGTTGACTGTCCCTTTAAGTATCTTAGACATTGTCCTCAATTGCGGCGAGTAAACCGTGGTTAAAGTCATACGTGGAGTGACTTCCATGGAAGGTTTGTGTTGTGTCAATTCTTGCTGTGTGATATTTGATACTGTTGTCTTTGCCAACACAATATCTTCGTTACTGTAGCCACGAGAGGCAAATTTTGTTCCATTTGTTGTACTTGGAGCGCACGTCTGTCACTAGATGTATTATTGCATGCCACTCGAAGCATTTGTGCTCGTGGAATAGCTCTAAGGAGTGGACGAGGATGGCAGCTGTCAGCATCAAGAATGGAATTGCGATTAGTTTCTCTATGATAGAGCGTGGTATTTAACCCCTCACCCTCTTTGTAAATGCATAGATCCAGGAATTATATGGATTCTTTATTGGCTGTCACTTTTAATTTAATAGGGCATGTGGAGTTGTTCAATGTTTCAACCCAAGTGTTTAACCCCTCCTGTGTACCTCTCCATATTAGGAGGATGTCATCGATGTATCTACAACACAAAATGATCTCAGGACTTTCATACACTTTTAATACATCAACCTCGATGTGTTCCATGTATAAGTTTGCGAATGCTGGTGCCATGTTTGAGCCCATCGCTGTACCCCTGATTTGGAGATAGCACAAATTCTCAAATCTAAAATGATTTGCGGAGAACGACCACACTGTCAAGGACCTATGCTTCCAACTGATAGATCATGTTCCCCCTCTGAAGAGGGGTGGGAATAGGGACCAGCGCCTTTTACAACTAGAAGCACAATGGATCTACAGGCTTGATATGGTACAACCCAAGGGCCTTAACACACATGTGGACTGGCACTGCTTCTTGTAGATAGACTTTGATTTATTAATCTTATTAATCTGATTCGTATATAATTGCTTAGTTTAATTTCCCCCTTGACGTAACTATAATGAGATATTTAAGATATATATACTGTATATGGATGTACCATACACATAATGAAAATTTACATATGCTCCCTGATGCTAGCTTTATCTATGTGTTTAATTCTATATGTTAAACTAGACTTTTGTATTGCAGTTTTATGTTTTATTTTTTTGAAAATACTTCAGTGTTTGTCTACATGTAGGTAACTCTGAGGACACATTTGGAGCGATATATTAGACAATAACTGGTATATAGACTTGTTATCTCTAATACTAGGTCCAATATAGGACTATAGGCACACCTATAGGAGTTGGAATTAATTACACTAGACATTTGTATCTTTATACACCTCTATACATTGATTTGGATACTGTTATGTCAAATAGTTTTTGATACATTTATTATACACATTGATACATTCTCTTGTTGTTGTTAAACATAGTTTGAGGGCGGGGCTTAAGAAGCCATTTTCTCAGTGCAGGAATAACAACTGAGGTTTGTGATCATATTAAATTGAGAATTTGTTTTTATCACTAGCAAGGATTGATGTTCTGCAAATGGTCCCACTATTACTACACTATATGTTTATTATTGCACTGTATAATATTAACACAGTATTAGTAACTATGAACATTCAATATGTTTTTGTTTTTTTCTATGGTTGCTAAGGCAACAGTTGTGCGTTTTCTTGCACCGTGGCTGGGGTTTCAATGGATAAAAAATATTTGATTCAATCTGTACAATTGTTGGTCTTATGAAGGGGTGAACACCCCAAAAACATCACTTGTTTAAATGGAATAAAACACTTTATTTCACCTGTATCAAGCCCAGTGAGTGCTTGTGTTATAATATATATATATATATATATATATATATATATATATATATATATATATATATATATATATATATATATATATATATACACACACACAAATATATTTGTTAATTTTATTCTAACAAGAAAGAATATCACAATATTACATATAGTGGGCATATATACTGTATGTGTGTGTGTGTGTATATATATATATATATATATATATATATATATATATATATATATATATATATATATACATATATATATATATAGGACAAGAAGCGGAAAAGAACTAAGGCGCTAGAAAGGTGAGTCTGTAAAAATGTGTACTAGGAGGCAAAAAATTCTCAATGCAACAAAAACTAAACCAATGAGCTTCTATTCCTTTAAGCAAAGTGAAGTCTGCAAGAACAGGGAACCTCCTTATCCTACAGTCCACACTCTCCAAAAGGAAATGGATAAACAAGAGAACAAAAAAGGGATCTGATAGCGCTGGTTATACAGTGTATAGTGATGATAATAAACAAACTATGTGTATAGTTATTGATGGTAAACCCACAAGATACAGATCATATTACTTTTAAAAAATGAGGGTACATGAAATGTAAATATCAGCACAGGAACCTGTAATGCATAGAAAACCACCTGCTAATTAAAGTGGGTATGGCAAAAATTCAAACTTACAAGAACAAACCTCAATCTTATGAGGTAAGGTATTCGCACGGCACAAAATCACTCTGGTAGAAATCTGTTTCCCTCTTTGGGTATGGAGAGATCTTCAAAGTACTTGCAGCAGTCAATTTTCACTCTGCCTCTTTATGTTTCTTCTCAGAGAATGGTAAATCCCTCCAGCAGTTGATATGTGAAAAAAGAGAAGCCTCAAATAGTGTGATATATATATTAACTTTTGCTTCTCAGTGTTTGCTTCTAGAGGTGATTGTGTGATTGGGGAAAGTTGTACTGAATACATTTCGCAAAAAAATATATAATTCTTAATAATCACAAAATGTACTCCATGCTTTAAAAAATCTATGTCAAGATATGCACAAAACTAGTTCTCTTCACTAATGAAGACATGTTTGACTGTACACTTGCATGCAACCATGAACTACAGTAAAATTCCATAATTGGTTTTATGGACATTCTATAAATGGTTTTACATTCACATGGATATTTTAGTTGTAATGTACAGTTTATATCGTCTTCTTAATATTAGATTTGTGCATTCATTTCAGAACAAAAGCATTTTCTTTCCGAAAAGAGGATATTTGTTTAATTTTAACTAAACAAATATCCAAAAGAATGCACAGGGAAAATTTACGAAAACTACTGAATATTTACGAATTCAGCAACATTCCTTTGTTTTCTTAAAAAATGCTAAAATACCTACCTACAAGCTCCTGCTCCTCTACATTCCAGAGCCCAGCCCGCGCTAACTGGAGGCAAGGAGGCCCATTTATCAAACTCCGTATGGAGCTTGTGGGCCCGTGTTTCTGGCGTGTCTTCAGACTCGCCAGAAAACAGCAGTTATGAAGCAGCAGTCAAAAGAGCAGGCGGACAGGAATCGCCACAATTCAACCCGATCGAGTTCGATTGGGTTGATTGACACCTCCCTGTTGGTGGCCGATTGGCCGTGAGTCTGCAGGGGGCGGTGTTGCACCAGCAGCTCTTGTGAGCTGCTGGTGCAAAGCTGAATACGGAGAGCATATTGCTCTCCGCATTCAGCGAGGTCTTGCGGACCTGATCCGTACTGTCGGATCAGGTCCGCAAGACCTTTCATACATAGGCCTCTTAGTGCGCTTAGCTCCCAGTGCCTGAACTAATTTTAAAATTAAATAATACTTTTACTAAATAATTATAATAATAAAACTCAACAGACAAAATGACAGAACAGGTTGTGGGGAGGTAGGGCTTATAATGTAGCGTTAATAATAAACGTACGAATATGGGTTTTGAAAACTATATATTATATTCATACTTTAGATAAAATATAAACAAACTCTAGCAGTTTAAATTATTGTGTTGTATGTTGTACAATTTATTTGCATTGTGGAATCTAAAAATGAAATAACGGCATCACACAGCCAGTAAAAGCTGTTGGTAAGAGAGAACTAGACTTAAATAGTGAATATATAATGCATAGAATCAGTAAATGTTAAGTCATCCCACATCCTCATCTAACAAGGAAGCTTATCATATACAGACACCCAGTTTCCAGGAAGTATAGCAAGTATTGGGCTCTATTTTGAAATCTATATATGAGGTTATTGACTAAAATGTAAAGAGGAAGTAGCAATTGACTCATTTTATTCTAGATATGTTAATAGTCCTCTTATTTTAATAGGGCCCAGGCAGGTGTCTTGATTGCCTTGTGGTAAATCATACTCTTATACAGATCAAAACTTTCTTTCACATGAAAATGCAACAATTGGCCTGGGCATGTTCTTCACAAAGATAAATCTGCCTGATTCCATGCTTCCATCAAATTTTACAGTGGGCGTGAGATAATGTGGCTTGTATGTCTCTCCAGGTTTCCGTCTAACCATTAGAGAACCAAGTGTTGGGAAAGCTTAAAATTGTACTCATCAGAGAAGAGGAAATGGAATCAGGCAGGTTTATCTTTGTAAAGGATGCATGAATCAAGCCACATTGAAGGTAACCCTTCTGCTCTGACAATGTTCCCCAACTCTGAGGATTGGATTTCCCAGCAGGACAATGCTCCAAAGTTGATCAAGGATGGAGGACCACCAGATCAAGACCCTGTCATATCCAGCCTAATCTACAGACCTGAACCCCTTTGAAAACCTCTGTAATGGGATAAAGAGTAAGATGGATGATCACAAGCAATTAAAGAAAGCCCAGCTGCTTAGATTTTTGAGCCAGGAGTGGCATAAAGTCACCCAACAGCAATATGAAAGACTGTTGGAGAGGATGCCAAGGCGCATGAAAGCTGTGATTGACAATCAGCGTTATTCCATGAAATATTGATTTCTAAACTCTTGCAAAGTTAACACATTAGTATTATGTTGTTTAAAAATTAATATCAACTTTTTTTGCTATTTTGACCTGTTGTTATTTTCTGCAAATAAATGCTCTAAATGACAATACATTTATTTGGAATCAGTGAAAAAGGTTGTCAATAGTTTATAAAATAAAACAAAAAGTCAATTTCACTCAAACAGATACCTAAAAATAGTCAAACCAGAAAAACAAATAACTTTGCAGTCGTCATTTTTTGCATTGTGAAGAACATCGGAATGTTAAACAATGTCAGTAAATACACAGTAAAACACATAAAATATTAAAATTGAATAAAAACGATGTTTCATGTTTTAAGGTATTTGAGCGGAAAGTGCTCAAAAGTGTGTGTGTATATATGTGTGTGTGTGTGATATATATATATATATATATATATATATATGTGTGTGTGTATGTGTTTATACGTGTATATATGTATTATATACATATATAAAAACATAAATACACATGTATAAACACATATTAGCACATACACTGATCAGCCACAACATTAAAACCACCTGCCTAATATCGTGTAGGTCCCCCTCATGCTGCCAAAACAGCTCTGATGCATCGAGGCATGGACTCCACAAAACCTCTGAACGTGTCCCATTGTTATCCAGCACAAAGACATTTGCAGCCGATCCTTTAAGTCCTGCATGTTGTGAGGTGGTCCCTCCATGGATCAGATTTGTTGATCCAGCACATACCACAGATGCTCAATCTGATTGAGATGGGGGGAATTTGGAAGCCAAGGCAATACCTTTAACTTTTTGTCATGTTCCTCAAACCATTCCTGAACAATTTTTGCAGTGTGGCAGGGTGCATTATCTTGCTGAAAGAGGCCACTGCAATTAGGGAACACCATTGCCATGATACATGTCAAAGTAACATCTACATAAATGCCAGGACCCAAGTTTTCTCATCAGAATATTGCCCAGAGCAAAACACTACCTCTGCCGGACTGCCTTCTTCCCATAGTGCATCTTGCTGCTGGCTCTTCTCCAGGTAAACGACACACACACCGCCATCCACCTGATATAAAAGAAAACGTGATTCATCAGACCAGGCAACCTTCTTTCATTGCTCCATGGTCCAGTTCTGATGCTCACGTCCCCATTGAAGGCACTTTCAGTGGTGGACAGGGGTCATCATGGGCACTCTGAATGATCTGCAGCTACACAGCCCCATACATAGCAAACTGTGATGTACTGTGTGTTATGACACCTTTCTATCATGACCAGCATTATTTTTTTCCATCAATTTAATCTACAGTAGCTCATCTGTGTAAGCAGACCAGATGGGCTAGCCTTGGCTCCCCACGTGCATCAATGAGCCTTGAGTACCCATGACCATGGTTTACTGGTTGTCCTTCCTTGCACCACTTTTGGTAAGTACTAATCCCTGCATACTAGAAACACCATACAAGACTTGCTGTTTTGGAGATGCTCTGACCCAGTCATTTAGACATCACTATTTAGCCTTTGTCAAAGTCACTCAGATCTTTATACTTGCCCATTTTTCCTGCTTTCAACCCATAAAACTCAAAAACTTGCTGCTTAAAATATATCCCACCCCATGACAGGTGCCATTGTAACGATATAATAAATGTTGTTCACTTTACCGGTCAATGGTTTTAATGTTGTGGCTTTTATAATGCGATAAGCCAGCACACTCTGTCTTGGATATATTCAAGCCGGGGTGCTTCCAAAAGTTAAGTACAAAGAAAAGTATATATATATATATATATATATATATATATATATATATATATATATATATATATATATATATATATATTTACACACATTACAGTCCTTTCCATTAAAATACCTTGCAATATAACATATACCTTTTAACCCTTATAAAAAATTTATATTCATGTTTATATAAATATTTTTTTAATCAAATAGTGTATATATGAGGGTAACACTTTATTTTAATGTATTTTTGTTCTGTTTAACTCTTAGGGGTCAATGTACTAAAGTGCGAGTGGACATGATATTATGTAGCATATCATGTCCGTTGCACATCGATAAATGCCGACAGCATACACTGTCAGCATTTATCATTGCACCAGCAGTTCTTGTGGCCACTAGCAGAGGGTTTCAATCAACCCAATCTTATTTGATTGGGTTGATTTCTGTCCGCCTCCTCAGAGCAGGGGAACAGGTTATGGAGCAGTGGTCTTGGTCTTCCGTACGGAGCTTGATAAATTGACCCCTTACACTTCACGCTGTTTCCAAATGTGCAAACACAGTGCATGCTAAATTTGATTTATTTTCAACTTGTATTATGCATACAAGTTAGCGAGGGCTCCTGCACTAAAAATAGTGTGCCAATTGTAATCCCTGCATTGTTTAATAGCATTTAAATTGTAACAAAACTGTTCTTCAGAAATCATATTTTATGGAAAAATAAAAAATTGTATTGAAATTATACAGAAAAACTATTTACACAGTCAAAATTATGATAAAATTACTCGGCAGATGCAAAAAAACACTGTGAAATTTGTATTCATAATATGAAATTTAAATTCTTTTGTTTTTCTTATTATAAATGAGCTTCCTCTCCTCAGCTAACTTGTTGAACAGGGGTGTTCAATAGGTATAGCTGAAATTTCTCTGCCAGGATTGGTGTATTCTATAAACAATTCCCACCTGCAGATTTTTTTTCTTGCATACTG